>NC_081353.1:62890251-62953453 GCF_029784015.1 Lycium ferocissimum
ACATGAAATCTTTCCCAAAAATGACATAACCTTCTACATTTTATTTCAACACCAACCTAAACCATTTTGTCTTCGTTTACATTATAAGGTTCACAATAACACAATTAACATACTAAACAAACTCAATTCATTCCCCACTCCAACTTCAACATACCATACGGCCAACATGCCATATTTCCAACTTTATCAAATTCTCATCCATCTTTCCCTTCCAAAGCAAATTCTACAATGACCACAGTCAAAATACAACATAAAATTCAACTCATTCTAACTACACCATATTTCATGCATTCGGCCACACACATACATACACCTTTGCCATGCAAACTTCCATATTTCTATCTATTCTACTTATTTCCATATATTACAACACAAACAAACCTTCATAACATAATAACAAAGGATTAATTTCTTACCTTTTTTCTTCTATCTTCTTCACTTGTCTAAAGTGTGAGATTGATAGAAACCAATACTCCATCTTCCAAAACAATTACACCAAGTTGTAGAGTGAGGCTTGAATTAGTAGGAATATAGCAAGAAAAAAAAATTTTGGAATCAAATTTTGAGGGTGAAAATCCGCATAGCGTGAATGCCCTTCTTTTTTTTTCTCTTGTTTTTCTTGCTTTTCTCCTTCTTTCCATGTCTTGAATTCTAGAAAATTATCCAAGTCTTGCCCTTTTATTCTTAGCTTATCATGTGACCATGTCACATGACTTGAATTAAATTTTGTCCATTTTTGTTCCCATGGCGGCCACCCTTCATGGGTTGGGCTTGGCCTCCTAAATTTTTTTTTTCAATTTCCAAGCCCAATTTCCTTAGCCCACATTTTGGTAATTCATGAAACCATTTTCCAAAATTCCAATTTCGCCCTTAGTCTTTTCCAATATTTCCACGTCAATAGTCTCTAAAACATCACATGCACACTAAGTAGAATCCAATTGGAACCTCAATTCCTACCATTCCGACTTGTTTCCAATTTTTCCGAATACGCATAAAATGCGAGGTATAACATTCAGCTTATTTCCCAGGGGGTCACCCATCCTGAAATTGCTCTCACCCTAGCACGCTTAACCTCGAAACTTTGGTACATTTCAGTGTCTTAATGCTAGTATTTTTGTCTCCCCTCTCCCGGACTACCTTTACCACGTAATCGGGGGCGAGTTAGGGTCTTAACAATTTTCGAAACGCTCTCGTAACACATTCTTCCCTTTTAATTCCTTTTTTTTTTAGCCTCCGCAATCACTAATGTTCGCCTTTTACCTATGTGTACAGCTACTTTTCGTCCTGAATCTCCAAATTCCCCCTACATTCAATAATACAAGGAGCGGTATACAATATAGTAGAATCTAGGTCAATTTAACACATACATGTAATAGGAAAAAGCTGATAACGTACTGTACGGCGTGCGGGAAGGTTCGGGATCCTCGCCGTCCCGTCAATGCATATATACGGTGCGGAACCGCCGAACCGGGTGCCCCTCCTCTACCTCGGCCGCGGCTCGGCGGAGCACGAGAGTACGTCGAGGAGGGCGCACGGACGGTGACGAACCAACGGCTGACCCGGCGGACTGAACTCGCCCTCCCTCATTCCTCAGCGGACAATCACGCATCAAATGGTCAGTCCGATCGCATGCAAAACATGCACACATCCGGTAACACCGGCCCCGGAGTGGGGCTGCCACACGGCACGTCGTAGTGGGGGTTGCCCCCGTCTGCTGTAAAATCGGCTCTATGCTTTGGGACCACGAAACTCTAACACTACGATCTGGTCCCGGATAGGTAGGACGGTCAAATCCTCTATCCGTAAATCGAGGTGGTGCAATCGGCCGCCGATCGTCCGAATACCCGAATACCGCTCGTGCACCCTCCTCTATACTCACTCCTAGCTCCGAAAGATGCCTTTTTTTCTAGAACCCCTATCCGAATAAGCGCTCCTCTCTCCGTAATCGACGTTGTTCCTCCGGGTTTTGGGCGTGGGCCTGGATACGAGCAATAGTCATCCCATCCTGGAGTGAAGCCGTCAAGCACTCCTTAATTAGATGTGGCCCCAACCCACTCACAAACCGATGTACGTGGTCTCCCATATCAGTTATCATGGTCGGGGCATACCTGGCTAACGAGTTAAAACGAAGACTATATTCCCTAACACTCATATTTCCCAGCTTAAGGTTCAAGAACATATCGGCTCGAGCCTGTCGAACCTCCGGCGGTAAGAAATGTCGCAGAAATGCTTCAGTAAACTCTACGCCACACGGGAGGGGCATTTGCTCCCTCGAAGATATCCAACTATTATACCACGAGGCTACATCCCGCAACCTGTATGAAGCCAATTCCACTGATTCTGTGTCTGAAGCATGTATTATCCTCAGTGTCCTCAACATCTCGTCTATGAAATTCTGCGGGTCTTCTTCTGGTTTCGATCCATAAAACTCGGGAGGCTTTAGAGTGATAAAATCGCGAGCCCTCGCACTCACCGCCCTGTCTCCCTGACCTTCATCTTGCCGCTGAGCTTGTGCGGCAACTAGCTGGGTCGAATCGGATAGCCTCTCGCTATCCGCCGGCCCGCAACCGCCGCGGTGGAACCGGTGGTCTTTGGGCCGGAACTCCTCCCTACTCTGCTGACACAGGGGGAGCATGAAAAGTCTGAGGAGGAGCCTCGTTATGAGACTCGCCTTCTTCTACTTCCGCTGGTGGCTCCCGTTCAATTCTTTTCCCAGCCATCGTCCTGCTTTTCTGGGCCGCTGTAGCTTTCCTCTTCACCGGCATTACTGAAACCATATCACAGGATTAGGAAAAGAACATGGAAACCTGGTAACATAGCTCTATCGCACGATCTAGAGTACAAAGAAGGTCAGATTTCCTAAATGCCCTGCAGCCTCCTGTTTATAAGTGTGGCGCGCTACACACCCATAAACAGGACTCTGCTGGACACGGCTCGTAGACAAACCCCTAGGACCGCCTGCTCTGATACCACTTCTGTCACGACCCAATTAGGGACCGCGACGGGTGCCTGATACTTGTACCAAGCACCCCCTTATTTCGTATCTTAGTCTTATACTAAGTGGGCCGAATAAGTTGCATACTATCAGTTATTTACTTAGCATTATCATTAATAACATAATTATGAACATGTACTAATAAACCTTACTAACTTAATGTACATTGACGGGGACAAACAATATTATGTAAACATCTAATTATACATATCCGTCTACGAGCCTCTAAACAAAATACATACTATAACAAGAAGGGCCGGGTGCTGCCGTGCCGAATATGTACACAAAATAGTACCAAGAAACTGAGGCTCCGGAACGACTGGAGCGCTGCCAAAATACTGCTGATAGAGCTCCTATGAATCCAGTCCGTCTACCTGCTGACCTGCGCGGCATGAAACGCAGCGTCCACAAGAAGGGACGTCAGTACGAGTAATGTACCGAGTATGTAAGGCACAGAAAAAAAGATAATGAGCAGCATAAAGCATGAATAAAAACATCATGGGATCATAGAACGGATAATGAGGTAAGAGAGTAGCCTGTACATGTGAATGTCTTTTAGGCCGGATACCACGCATGCCTGTCTTTCTTTTTTTTTTTAAAAAGAATCTCTTTTCATAGGAATAGAAAATAAAACTTATATCATATCATGTCATATCATGTCATACCATGTCATACCATATTAGATCATATCATATCATATCATATCATATCATAGCATAGCGCCGAACAACGTCGGCTCGCCCACATAGCGCCGAAATACGTCGGCTCGCCCACATATCCCGCGTCCGGGATGATATAACGCCAGCTGACCAGGTGGCAATGCATCTATAGCGCAACATATGTTCCTTCCCCTCCATATCTCCCTCCCTCCCCCGGCGTACATATACATATATATATATAGCATGCGTAGAGCCCAAAGAAAGTCATGTAACCTTAGGAGTGACGTAAGGTCGGTAACCTCCGATTATATTTTGAAATAACCACGGGCGCTTTGTCTCACCTTGAAGGAACTAGTAATAAGGCGGGACTATCAATGGAGAGTAACATCATGAGCAACATAGAACAGGATCATGAGACATCGTTTCATATACTTGGAATCTTTTAGAATAATCATTATCCATAATTAGAGTTGAAAAAAAAATCAGGAATTAGTTTAACCGTCTCGCGTTATCACATTCGTGGTAGAAACGTATCGTCGACATATTCGTCATAAGCATTTTCTCATATTTAACGTCATTGTTATCATTATAAAGTCATATTCATCGTTTCAGGCATAAAGGCTTTCAACCTCTTAAAATTTGGTCTTTGCAAAATATGGACATCCTGGAGAACATTTACGAATTTCTAGAAGGAATACTTTGCCTTAGAATCCTAGGCTTAATAAAGTTACCTAGCAAGGTTTTGGGACATTCCGGTGCCGTCGGTGAAAGTTGCATATTTCAAGCTACTTTTTCAGTTAAACCTAGAGTTTCTAATTCAATTCTATTGAATGAATAGTGGTCGAATTCAACCTCGGATTTCTAGAAATAGAGTTGTCCCCGAGGCCCGTATCCAAACCTACTATGTCTAGGACATGCCAAGGAAGGAAGGGGGAAGCCTTACATACCTTTTCCGCCTTTTCCGCTACTCCAAACTCGAGCTCTAAATTCGCCAGAATCTACAATTTGGTCACATTTACCAAACAGTAATTAGTGCATTATAGAAGTTGAGTTTTGAAGTAACACTAGTCTACCGAAATTTCGGCAGCACTTCCCCTATAAATACTCCATCCCACCAAGTTCAACTTGGCCAATTTCAATCAACAACAATCCCGGGAATTCAACCCGGCCAAACTATCAACAACAATGCCAACAATCATACTAGCAATTTCAATAATCAACCCAAAGTACATTCTAACAATTTAATCAACATACTACTTCCTTCAAGATCTTTTAACTCCAATAAGAACAATAACAACTTGACAATTTACACATTAACAACATCATACTAACAACATTTTATCCCATTTACGCAAGAACATCACATTCCATTTGCATACACTTCCACAACAAGCCTCCAACTACTACAATTTCACTAAACTCATTAAGTTCCTATTTGCAACATAAAATCCATAACACAATAACCAAAATACTAACTAAAACTTGCTCACCATCCCTTCATACTTCATCAATATACACGGCCATATATACCATATACAACTCACGGCCACAACATGTTTTTCACACTTCTATGAATTTCATCGACCTTTACATACTTCAACAGACATAACCACTTATAACACATGAAAATAAATTGATTCTTACCTTTCCTTCTTGACTCCCCACTTGACTAGAATTGTAACTTGCAAGAATATGAAATTTTCTTGCTCCAATGGATACTTCACCTTGTTAAGGACCCTTCAATTAGTAGAAAACAATTTTTGAAGAAATTTTTGTCAAGGTTCTTGTTAATTTTTGCACTTGGCCGAATGGCCTTTGGAGAGCTTTCTCCTTCTCTTTTTTTTTTGTGCTCTTGAATTCTCTAGAGAATTATGTGATAAGATGACTTTTAAGTCATCTTTTAAATCATTCACTTAATTCCCATATGGGCTTGGCCCATCAAGAAGGGAATTGGACGGCCAACTTTGGCCCAAACCGTAAGCCCATTTTTTTTTGTGTCTTACAATTCATGAAAAATTATTCTCCAATTTCCAAATTTACCCTTAGCATTCCTCTATGTTTCTATGAGTCATATTGCAAATTTACCTTTTTACCCCTAGCCTTTCTTAATAATTCCGCTTCTAAATTCTTCTTAAGCAACTCATATGCCAAACAAAATAAAATATGGCCCCGCTTATTCTCTTCCCGCGATTATCTTGAATTGTCCGAACACACAAAATGCAGGATATAACATAACGAGGCCAAGAGTGTCATGGGGTTCCTCAAGAAGAACATATTTACTCGCTTTGGTACTCCGAGGGCTATAATCAACGATAGTGGATCCCACTTTTGTAATAGAGCTTTAGCTGGATTGATGGAGAAATATGAGGTAAAACACAGGGTGGCAACACCTTATCATCCTCAGACAAGTAGGCAAGTTAAAGTGTCCAATCAGGAGATCAAGAGTATTCTAGCAAAAACAGTGAATGCGAATAGAACTGATTGGGCCTGCAAGCTCGATGATGCTCTATGGGCATACCGGACGGCTTTCAAGACTCCGATTGGGACTTCACCCTTCAAGCTTGTGTTCGGAAAAGCTTGTCACTTGCCGGTTGAACTTGAGCACAAGGCCACGTGGGCTTTGAAGAAATTGAATATGGATTGGGAAGAAGCTACCAAGCTCAGGTTGTTTCAACTGAATGAGATGGATGAGTTCCGGTACAAAGCATACGAGAGTGCAGGACTATATAAAGAAAGGATGAAGCAATACCATGACAAGAAAATCCTTAAGCGAGAGTTCTACAAGGGTGATCCTGTCTTGTTGTTCAACTCTCGGTTGAAGTTACTATCGGGTAAGCTAAAATCAAGGTGGTCTGGTCCGTTTGAGGTGGTAGGTGTTTCACCCCATGGAGCGATTGAGTTGAAGTCCGGAGATGGATCTCGGACATTTAAGGTGAATGGGCAGAGGTTGAAACACTACCACGGGATGGTTTCGGAAGATAGAATTGTTGACAGATACCTGGCCAAGCACCTTGTGTGTGTGTGTGTGTGTGTGTGTGTGCAGATAAGGAGTAAATGGCCACCACCATAGTGCCGCGACGTTAAATCAAGTGCTTCTTGGGAGGCAACCCAAGTGTAATGTTTATTTTTTTTGTTTGTTTTTGATTACATATAGGGTAATGGTTGTTTTGGTATAGGAATATATTGCTGAATAGCAGATGAGTTAAGTAGTAAGAGACTGTTGCGCAACATTGCAAAATACGCCTGTGGTTTACGGACCGTATTTCACAATACAGCTCGTAAAATTGGGCGTATTTAACAATGTCACAAAACAGAAAGCACTGTATTGCAACACGAAAGTTTACGACCATGGAAGAAGGACCGTATTGTGAAATACGGTCCGTAAATCTAATCGTAATCTTTCATGAGACAATACAGTGTACTGCCCACATCGAATACCTCTAAATACGGGTCGTAAATCACTTTACAGACCGTATTCGAAAAAAATAAATAAACAAGGCAGCCATATTAAAACACGGGTAGAGAGACAGCAGTTATAACCTTTCCACTTCATACCACACGATCCACACCACATAACTCCCTAACTTCATAACTCCCTTCCTCCCATCACAAACCCACGATCTCCCACCAAAAACCCATCATCTTCCATTTTCTAGACTCCATAAATACACAACTTCACACTCTCAAACACTCCACTCTCACCAAACTCGAAATCTCTCTGCCCTAGGTTAAAAATTGGTTGTTATTGAAGTTGTTCTCTCAAATTCCTTTAAGTTATCATTTGTTGGTTCATCATTAAAAAGGTATGATTGACACTCTCCACTCTTATTTTACTCCATTGAGTATGCACTTGGTGGTAAGTGTTGATTAGGCTAGGGGTTTGTGCAAATTAAGTGTTTACTTATCTTGGTTAATGATCTTGTGTGGGGATGACAGTGTTTAATTCTTTGAATTCTCTTGGGAAGTTGTTAATAAGACCCAAATGGGTTGGAGGGCATTCCATACCTTGGAATTCAAAGAATTTAAGGTTTTGGTCTGCCCACCAATAGAATGACTCGTAAGCGATTAATGAAAAATTGGTAGAAAATTGGGTGAAGTCTGAGTAACCTAATCCCCAAAACAATGTGAAATCGAGATGTGTAACGAAATCCAGAAATCAAAACATGTTCTATGTCTGTAATGCGAAAAACGATCACACTTTACGGATCGTATTTCCCGTTCTGATCCGTCTTTAAGCTTTTCACTGAGGGACAAAAAGGTCTCCAAGAAAATGAGCAGTTTACAATCTCAGTTTACGGACCGTATTTCAATTTACGGTCCATCTTTTGAGTTTACGGTCACGGACAGAACACAGTTTTTGTGCACAGCTAGTTTGTTCTTATTTTTTATCAGATGTTCCATGGTAGCTAATATGATGTGTCTTTTGCAGGAATGGGTCAGAAAAAGAGTGCAAGGAAAGCGGGGGCCAAAAGCAAAGGCACAAGAAAGAAAGTGCGCTCGGATTCGAGGTTGATAGATGAACCCTCCAATTCGGAAGGGAAAAAATCGGATCCGAGTGCGCAGAAGTTATACCGCCACCAAATGTCAGGGGGGCCCCCACGCAAGGCATATCGGCAAGGCCATCCTGACCCCCCCACCTATGACCCTTCCCAAGTACGCGTCGAAGCCTCCCCGAAGAGGGGGGATTACGGGCGGAAGTATCAAGCAGGGGGGCAGCCCACCAAACGGAACAGGAGAGTGGCTCAGTGGGGCCAAGTGCTGGTAATGCTCAGGATGATGGCACGCCACCAGAGGGTCGTAAACTAGCCGTTCGGAGCAAACGGCTGGAGGAAGAAAAACTTCGATTCTCGGTCAAAGGTCAAAGAAATTGTATGACCAATGGATGGTTGGACGACGAAACTTGGGGACAATGAGAGAAAATATTTGAGGAGGCGACGATTTTCGATGGTATTTTGGCTCATCCACAGCTGGACGATACCATCAAAATGTACAAACTGGATGTTTTCACTCATGAACCAGGTGACTATGCTCCGCACGTTGTGAGGGAATTCTATGCCTCATATGGGGGGGCGTGTTGATGTCGATGAAGAAGCCGAGTCGTGCTTGGCATGAGATACCCATTTTGGAGAATGTGACAGTCCAGAACTCACTTGTAGATATTTCCTCCAAAGCCATCAATAAAGTCCTATTCGGTAATGATTTTGTGGCGCCTCACGTCATCCGAGCCGTTCCTAGACAAAAGCGACGGAAAGACAAGAAATCTGTGAGGGAATGAACTGCTGCGATTATCACATCTAAGCCACATAAGCAAAAATGGACTAATGATGGGAGAGTCAAGATTTCTAAAAGTTATTTGTCCATGGAAGCTAAGTTTTGGTGGACGTTGCTTCGGTACAGGATCACTCTAACCCAGGCGGATAATACCCTCTCCACCAGTCAGGCAGTCACTATTGCCTCATTGATGTTAAAGTATTCGATGAATATTGGGGAGCTCATCGCTGAGGAGCTACATGTGCGGGCATACAAGCCCAACCAGAACATGGTATTTCCGTGTCTTATCACGGAATTGTGTAGACGGGCAAGGATATTTCAGCTTTCGGAATGGGACGGCACCATCACAGCTGCTCGTATGGGAGATTGGAGGAGGAATAAGGTAAAGGGCCAGAAGGAACAAGTGGCAGATCAGTCCGGTGATGACGACGACACTCAGTTAGAGTTGAGTTCGAGCCATGCCTATAGGACTGACCCAGTAGAGTCCGAGATTGGTGCTCGCTTCTGCGATGCGATGCTCCCGGCTACAGGTGTCCCGGATCTTGATGATACACCGAATTTTACAGCCGATATAGGTGTTTCTGAGGAAAGGCCTCCACCACCACCTCCGGCCACACAAGGCCCTCCTTCAGGGTCTGCAACTGCCGTTGAGACAGCCGAGCCTGCTGATCCAGAGTTGGAGTTGCTTCACTTCAGCCATGCTAATTACAGCCAGATTGCAGTCAAGGCAGTGAGGGCTGAAAGGCAGGTAGGAAAAATCTTGCAACAGTTTAAGCCGAAAGTGGTAAAAATAGTGCAGCAGTTGGTTACAGAGGCGACCACAGAGATCGGTGCGGAGTTTGAGAAAAAGCACGAAGTGTATCAGGCTAGACTGGATAGTTTTGAGTCAAAATTATTGACTCGAGAAGCGACCACACTCGATGGGGAGTCGTACGTCTCATCGAGGAAGTGAGTTGGATAAGTGAAGAAGGAGCTTGAGGCACTCAAAGTGCAAAGTATGGTGGCCGCGCCGGTGCCGGCACCACGTGCCATTTTGCCTCATACGTTTAAAAGTCTTTGGATACGATGGATTCGAGGAGGAGGCGGAGGATGCCGAACCCCTTGTGCGCGATACAAGAAAGAAGGTGCGTGAGCCATCTGAGGACCCAGAGGAGTTGGCCAAGAGATTAAAGAAGACAGAGGAGAAGGAAATGCAACAGGCAATTTTTGAGTCGTTAGTTGAGCCGCAGCGCCAACCAGGAGAGTGCACGAGTCAGCCGCCGGATGCAGCGGACCAGTCATGAGTTTCGCACAGCACCAAGGTACCACCTCTTTCCCTCGTTCTTGTAAGTGATGCACTGAGATAGTGCTTGATTTTTTGTTGGGGGTGGGAGTGTTGGCACTAATGTAGTGTAGATATATGTTTAGGAACCCCCTCGGCTTTTCTTTGCCAGAGTTCTTTTCCTGAGGGGTGTTGTTTTTGTTGAAACTGGCATGTTTAAGTTGTTGCATAGGTTGAATAGAGTAGTTTTGACTTAGTTGGTGTTGCTCTTTAACTTAAAACATGTGGTTATGGTTTGTGGAAATTTTGGACCCCTCGGAAAATATAATTTTTTTTTTAATGCATACTTAGAACAATTATTGTTTGACATGATTTATTCTTTATATGACATTATGATTATTGGGGTATTGTGTGTAATAAATGACTACTTAGGAGATCACAAGTGTAACAATGATTGTCCTTATGCCAATGTGTGTGTGAGTTGTTAGTTTGATTCTGTTTATGCATGTATAATCTAGAACTTGCCCAGTTGGTCTTGTCTGAAATCCGAAAGTTTGTTTGGTTGTGAAATGACCTTAGGCTTTCTTTGTGTAAATAGTCACTTTGCCTAAATAAGCCTTACCAAAAGCTGAAAATATCCCTAGTTTCCCTTTTTGAGCCTTTTGACCTTTTTCTTGGCTAGCCAAATATGAAACCTCACCTGTTGTGCAATTTATCCATCTTCTCACCCGTTCCCTCCTTGATGCTACTAGATAAGATGAGGCAAAAGACCTAAGTTGGGGTCGAATTAAATGTGGAGTAAATGGTAAAAACATAAGTTTGGGGGTCGTGTAGTTTACTAGTAGAGATTCAATGTGGTAGTTGATTTTATATAAAAAAAAAATCAGAAAATTGTAACACAAAAAGAATTGCAAGTCAGTTAGGAATAAAACCACATCGAGGTCGAAAACTTGAAGGAAAATAAAGGGGTTGGAAAGAAACGAGGTGAATTAAGATAAAGAAATGTTGTAGTGTTCAAGAAGGGTGAGTCACTAATATCCAAAACGTATCCTACCCGTCCTTAAGCCTACATTACAAGCCAAAACAAGTCCTAATGTGATCACAACTGAACAAGCCTAGGAAGAAAACATAGGAAATAAGGGCAAGCTTATGGTATTTGCATGTGTAGATATGAAATTCTTTGTGAGTGTGAGTGTTTTTCTCTTCTCTTTCGTCTTTGTCCCATCCTTGTTGTATATAGTTGTGTTGGGACATTCTTTGGTCTATGTTAGGGCATAAGGATGAGAATTGAGCAAAATAAAGTGGCCGCCTAAAGTAGTGTTTGTGTGCATCACAATATGTTCGAAAATGTAGTGTCATGCATTGAAGCTTCATTGTTATTCATAGCATTCTTGAGTTGTGTATATTGTTTTGAAAAGAGAAAATGGGGATGGTCCTTTAAGTGAACGCGCATGCCGGTAATTGAGAGTCAAAACCAATGTAGACATTATTACTCTGTGATATCTAGGTGTTAGATTGAGTCATTGTTTTGTATGGCTTGCTTGAGGACAAACAAAGACTTTAAGTTGGGGGTGTTGATGTGCCGGGCATTTATGGCACATTCGAGCCCTTTTTACGAGAATTTTTACTTGTTTTTAAGCAAGTCGGTGTCTGTTTAATATGTTTTTAGTGTTTTGTAGGTAACGGAACAGATTCGGAATGAAAACAGTTGAAAGTGCAGAAGTGATCATAAACTCAATTTACGGACCGTATTCTTAAACACGGGCTGTATTCCATGGGCGTATTAAAGAATAAGAAGAACCAGAAAGGCAGGCTGAGGAAATGGTGATTTACGAATAACTTTTACGGACCGTATTCCACTTTACGGTCCGTATTTCAAAGCGTATTTAACCATTCGAGCATCTGGCAGAAAGTCGAAGTTTTGGAAGTTGAAAGACGACTGGGCAGTTTACGGACCGTAAACAAGTTTACGGTCCGTATCTCAAGAGATTGAAGTTGCTCAAAACTGGAAGGACACCGGTCGTAAAGGCGGTTTACGAAGCATTTCACGGACGCGTATTTCACTTACGGACCAAAGTGCAAATACGCAACTTTCACGTTTCAGAACCTATAAATAGTCATTGTAGGGTTTTAATAGTTATCGGTTATCATATTTTTGTCTCTTAACTTAGAACATTAAATACTCTCTAGTTTTTGAAGGTTTAAACATCAATTCAAGTATTATCAATTCCTCTTTTCTTCCAAAGTAAGCAATTATGAATTCTTCAATTTCTTATTTCTTGTTATTTGTCATGAGTAGCTAAATTCCCTTACTAGGGTTGTGAACCCAATGATGGGTGTTGTGTGATTGGGTTGTGATTGATAACACATAATGAATTATTAGGGTTTATTTATTCTTCATTCTTTATTTATAATTAATGGTTGCAAACATTGATTAAAGCCATAAACCTTGATTTATTTGGGAAAATAATTAGGGTTGGTAAGAATAAATAACAAGGACTCAAAGCTTTAAACTTTGTTTAATAAATTCACTTAGGAATAAAAAGAATTTACTTGGCATGATTAATCGTTCTTCATAGTTACTTTCTTATATTTGGGAAAATCATAGAAAGAGATAATTTTATTTATTGGGAAATAGTAGAGATTCATATAGAGATTAAGTGCATTCATATAATGATCCATTAGAAGTATATCAAGATCAATACCCATGATCATACATTCTATCTAACGGGGACATAACCTTAGTTTCTTTTACCATAAATTTCCACCAAAGCAATTAGATAGCAATTAGTCATAGAAAAATCAACTATTACCAAAATCATCGGATTAAGACATTAGACCCAAACTTAGCATCCTACGACTTTAGTAACCTTTTCACACCATATTCCCTGTGGGATTCGACCCCAACCTTGTTGGGTTACTATATTTGACAACGTCTGCGTTATACCATTATTAGGTGTAATTTGAGCGTATCACATTCTCTCATATTCATGAATGGCCGATATCCGTTGATGTTCCGGTATCGTTGATTGAGCGAAACTGATATTTGATAAACTCTTTTGTTTGGGTGATTGTGAAAAGGCCGATGTTCAAAGATCCATTCCAGAATCGTTGAATTTACGAAACTGATAATTTGATGAACTCTTTTACTTGAGTGATTGTGAGGAGGCCGATGTCTGAAGATCCATTCCGGAATCGCTGATTTGTGAAACTGATATTTGACACTCTTTTATTTGAGTGATTGTGAGGTGGCCGATGTCCGATGGTTATATTCGGGCATCGCTGTTGCATGGCCGATTCCAATGTAATCCCGGTATCGTTATTAGTTCATGGACTCCGCGGGTCCTACAGGGTGGTGCGGGTGAGACTTCCTCTGTGAGCAATTAGCCAGGGTCCCGTTTGTCTGTTGGGCAAAGATCTGAGACGGGTGGCACTTAGATTTCGCGAGCCACGCTGGGTTGTGCTACCGAGACGTCGATATTTTCGTCCGGAGTATATGTGTACACCTCATTTGCATGGCATCGCATTAATACCATTATTGCATTGCATTGCATTTTGACTTGTTTGAGATGTTACGGTGATTAGATTATGATAATTGTATTGTGATGGTCGTATTGTGATGAATCTATCGTTGTGATTGGTTGGATCGGATATACTCAAACTTATCCTATTTGGGTTTAGATGCTTACATAGGTGATGACGGATACTTGGTTGCGATTATATTGTCTCATGCTCGGTTGGTTTATTTGCTTATCTGCGTTATTTTCATAATTGTGTTAACTATGCTTAGTCGGCCTGTGATGCCTACCAGTACTATTGCTTGTACTGACCTGCACTTGTTGTATTCTTTTATGAATGCAGAGTACCGGGTCGGATCCACTTCTGTGACCCATGGCTGATTGACACTTAAGCTTGCTCTCTAGTTTCCAGGGTGAGCATAGCCTCCGCTGACCTTGAAGACTCTCATATTAATTATGTCTTATCTTCCATTCTGAGACATGATTTGAGACTTCTTATGTATTATTAATCAGACTTTTAGTATTCGAATTTAGATGCTCTTGTATGACCAGACCATATACTGGGGTGGATTTCATTTACTTCTGCACTTGTTTATATTTTATCATATTGTGAGACATATGTTATTTTACTTTCTTCCGTTATCTTCTATTATTTGTAAATGTTGAGCTAACGGTTCGCCTATCGGGGTGGGAAAGGTAGGCGCCCGCACGGCTTAGTAAAATGGGCCGTGACAAATTGTGGCCAGACAATGGGTTAAGACCGTGGTAATAAGGCAATGGTATGATTAAAAAGGAAATTTATGTATAAAACATAGTTCAATGAAGAAATTATACCTACAATATTACGAATAATGGGTATTAAGGGGAATCAGTAGATACGAATGACATGTCAATAAGGGGAGCTAGTGCAGTACGAGGGGATGAGTGATGACGCCAGATACAATTATTGTTGTAATAAGGATTAAACACCCTTGAGGGTGGTATTGATATATTATATGCAAATTCTGTTAAGATAACTTTTGGAGTATTACAAATAAGACTTAAAAAGAAAAGAAGTTTTGATGGAAATTTTCAATCAAATGATAGCAAATGACTGTCTTTATACTGTGAGTGGTTAGCAACCTCATAAGTGTTTTATTAATGAGACATCGATATGATTAGGTGGAGTTGTATTTGCTGCTTGAGTTAAGACGTGGAAAGTATACGTATATGTTTAAATATGACACTTGGGTGTAAATATGCAAATGATTTAGGAGCAGAAAGAGGTAACACAGGAATTACGGAAAAAGAGAAGAGTATAGGTTATAAGGATGATGACGTTTATTGTATAAAGTTGATATGAGACGGAATGCAAGATTCGTCCGAGGATAGTTATTGTTTCGACTATTTAAGGGGATATGATTGGTTAGAAAAGGTAAAACAATGATGTACGTTACTCAATAAGCTAGATATCTACGAAGGCCTTCTTATCGTGTAGATTATATTGGCAAGGATGTAATACATAGATATGAGTATAAGGGTATAAGAATCATGAATTGTTTCGAAGGAATGTATAAGATAAAAAGTAGAACTAAGGTACGGAAAATTATCCTCCAGAAGTTTTATCACAACAGGATTATTGAGTTAGCAATACAGGGCTGAATAGCTAATAAAGGAAGCGAGAGAGGTTCGAAAGAATTATCTTTATGATGGGAAATGAATGGGTTTGAGTTTGCAAATTGGTATAAAATGTGCCCTTCCTTGATGAGATTAACTTGTAGTCTGAAAGAGGCCTACCAGAAGGTCGAACATTTATATAACGAAGAAGAGAAGGAACGTTAACAATCAGAGCGGATTTCTAAAAAAGAATCTTGTGCTAGATACCATTGCAGTGATTGGATCGGTGAGCGAGTAATAGAAGAAAGATGATTACTGGAAAGATAGTAAGAATAAATAATGAAAATCTCTTCGATGAAAGATTAGGTCCATCCAGATCCTCTACGTCTAGAAGAGTATGTGACCCTTTATATGTATATGCAATTGAGTATATAGACTCGGAAGATAAATAGTTACAGTTAAGATTAGTCGTGGAATAGCTGGGAGTATGTACTTGTAGGAAAAAGAGAAGATAATGGGATGTTAAATATAGAGCATTCGGTTAAGACCTTAAAGGGGGGGGGGGAGATGAGACAACAAGTATGGGATCAGAAGTATGCTTTATTAGAATATGGGAAAATAGTAACAAAAAGGAATTAGAAACCATCTCAAAGGGATACTACCCTAGTAGAACGATAAGGTGTACTACGATTTGATGATAGATGTGGCTAGCCAGTCATATGTATGACTAGGTGACGATAGTAAGATAGGACTCCAAGGAAGGAATTACTCAAAGTTCAATATGAGGATGTAGTGAGAAGTTCAATAATGAGGAAATAGAGAAAGTTACATTATGATGCCACTCGAAGTGAATAGTGAACTAAGATAAGAAGTTAGGTGATATAGCTACCGCGAACTAGTCGCATGGATACGAAGTCCCACCATTGCAGGAAGGTTGGGAAAGCATTAAAGGCAAAAGCATTTGAGTGAGGAACTAGTAACGTCATTGTTGATGGAAAGATACAGAGTTGACAATAGAAGAAGAATGAAGCGAGAATGAGTTATACGAAGGTAAACGAATGCTTGACAGGGAAATTTTCTATATTCAGGACAGTCTACGATGAAGTATGGTATACACATATGTTAATGTGGAAGCTAAAACTTATAGATGATACAAGAACGTCAGCCACAAAAGATTCAGAACGTAAGGGAACTAAAGTCACATTGCAAGTGAAATGGAATAAGATAAGCCTAAATGAGGAATTAAAGGTCAACAACGGAAATGAACAGGATAATGAGGAGTAAGTTCACGTAAGACGGCTTGATTGTATTAAAATGAATAAAGATGGATCTAACACCAAAATGGATACGTTTATTCGGGAAGGTAACAAAAGGGTATGGAGTTATATATCGCAGAAATGATACAAGTATATGAAAGGCTTGCTAAGATCAGTATAAAGATTCAACAGGTGAAGCGTTAGCGTAGTGGAGGATAGAATTAGCTAAATATGGTATATGTTAGAGAAACTTGGAGAACATAGGTTACCTAAGTATTGCTCCCCACCTTGAGAGAACCCTTTTCAAGTGTTTGAGGATATGTTACGAGCGTATATGCGAGTCTTTGAAGGAAATTGGAACGACCAGTTAGTGTGGATTAAATTTGCATATGGCACTAGGTATCATTCCACTATTTAGATGACCCGCATGGAGCTCTATCAGAATGGAAGAGTATCAGGCTAGTCGAGATTTGAAATTTCATACCGAAGGAAATTATGAGATTTGGTAAGAAGGGCAAGCTTAGCCCTAGATATTTTAGCTTTCGTAAGATTATACGCAAAGTGGTCCAAATAGCCTACGAGTTAGACTCACCTTCAGAAGTGGAAATAGTACATCCAGTCTTTTTTATGTCTAGGCGTCGTTAGTGTATTGGGAATCCTCCCAGAGTTGCACCAATTGATGATATCCCCATTACGGAACAGTTCTGAGTACGTGAAAGTTTCTATTACTCTCTCAGATCTCTAAGTTCCAGGTCTGTAGATTGAGAACCAGAGATATAGCCTCAGTAAAAGTACTATGAAAAGAATGTGAATGTAGAAGAGATAACTTGAGAAGATAAGAAAGACAAGAGATCCAGATATCCGTGCTTGCTTCGCTCTCAAAAGGGATCCATATTGAGACATCACAACCTTCAAGTACGTATATGTTGATAGTTGCTATTATGGATCGTATGAAGCCATTGTTGTTACTAATTTTTGTAGCCATGGGTGACATTGTACTATCGATTTGCTGCATGGCAAGTTGGTAGTAGTACAATTACAGAGGAAACTCTACCGAAATTTCTATAAGATCTCTAAAAGTCTAGCATTCAAGGGCGAATGTTTCTAAGAGGGGAAGGATATTACACGTCGTGGTTTTTTACGTTGAGATTCGTCGTATGTTAGTTGCCCTAGTCTTGGACATGAGGGTTAGCTTCAAGGTTATACGAGATTAGATATGCCTATATGATGTCTACAAGGGTTTAAGTTCATGTTTAGTAACTTATGGAAGAACTAGAGAATAAATGAATCGAAGAGAATACGTTTCGTTGGAGTTCCATTTTAAGATTGAATTATACGAACCGTATCTTAGGGAATACGGACCGTATTTTGTGATATGAACCGTATTTAAGGATTCCAAAATTTAACAAAGAAGGCAGATTCGGGGTTGAGAAATACGAACCATAATACGGTCTGTATAAGAATATACGATCAGTATATTGGCTGTATAATTTTAGACGGCCAAAAAATACGGACCGTATATATATGATGTTACACCTCGCAAATATTCGCGTCGGTTGTGTAAAGGTAAACTAACGTAAGCCGGAGAGGCCATGGAACCCTTATAAGGTTAAGGAAGAATTTTAACAAGTGTTAAGAAAGTATCTAAAGGTTCTGGGATCAAGCGAATCGAAGAAATTAAGTTTGTCGAAACTTTCGAAAAACATGGCAGAATTCTGGATAGGATTTTTTGTCTAACTTGGGGAAGGTATATCTCTTAGCATATGAGGAGTTATGAAATGCATAACCTATGTAAATCCAAGTTAAGAGAGTCTTCTTTCCAATGCAACCGATAGACTTCAAATCTGATAAATACGGTGAAAGTACCCGTATAAAATTATACGATTGATGATGCAGACCGTATTTATACTGGCCGTATTTTTATGGCGGTGCAACTCTTTTTTCTGATATATCTCGACTTCAGCCCCTTCCCTTTTCCTTTTAACATATACCTAAGTCCATGGAACCTCTAAAAACTGTCTCCTAAACATATCCAACCAATCTCCAAGAGAAATCAAAGATTAAAAGTGCAAATCAAGTGATCCAAGCTTAGGGTTTTATTTTGAATCCTAGGGTTGCTTTTAGTGCTGAACTTGGGAAGAACCTAAGGCTGAAGTAACTTCTATGTTGGATGGTTATTGGGCTACGAGGTAAGCTATTACCTTGTTTTTCATGATTATGGAATTATTTAGCCTTTCTATTACTTGTTAAATGAGGAAATTGTGGAAGGAAAGTTTAAACTTGTTCTTGGCTCTAAGTTGATTTGTTGGATCATGTTGTTGCGGTTATTATGATGATTTCCATGTATATGGATAGTATTTGATGTTGTGAAGATATTGTTGAGTTTATTCTTCATGGTTGAGAAGAAGGGAGATGTATATCATTCTTGAATATTATTATATTTGATAATTGATTGACGTATAGCCTTGTACGATTGTTGAAGGAAGGTCTAGGTTCGAAGTTAGAAATAAATATTTGATTACTACCCAGCGATCTCAGAGATGCGGCCTCGCACCTGCGCCCTTTCCCTCGCATTTGCGAAATCTCATTAAATCTCACTGGTCCTCAGATGCGGACCTAAAGCCACAGAACTGACCACACTTCTGTAGGACAAGTACCGCAGATGCGACGCATCAGACACACCAGTAAAATCTGGTGGTTCACTCATTCGCCCTGAAATCCCGAGACTCATCTGGAACCTTCCGAATATAAACCAAGTATGCAAACCACTCTAAAAACACGCTACTAACTCATTCGTTCCCTCGGAATTTCGAAAAAAGATCATCTTTACCTGGTCAACCCTTAACGCCCAAAAACTAACTTTTCAACCAAAAGACCAAAATGGCCCCGAGCCCTTCGAGAACCGAACAAACTATTCTACTAAGTTATAATCGACATTTGGACCTAATGGAATTGACGAAATCCCTAAAAAAATTCATTTACCCCCGATGTTGACTTTAGTCAACCCAACACTTAAGAATTTTGAAAAACTCCATTTTCTCTCTCCAAATACATCCGAATGCCTCAGGAGTCGTGTCACCCATCCCCATAAGTCAAAACACTCTAGAGGAGCTAGGGGAGGCTCTACTGGGGTAAAACAGGCAAAATAGCAAAATAATTAAAACACCTAATGGGTCATTATATCATCCACCACTTAAACACATGTTCGTCCTCGAACATGAAAGAGAAAAGACATACCTAAATCAGAGAAAAGCTGAGGGTATCTCATACGCATATCCAGCTTGGTCTCCCAGGTCGCCTTCTCAACCGGGTGATGCCTCCACTGAACCTTTACCAAAGCAATCTCTTTTGACCTTAACTTGCGAATCTGCCTGTTTATGATGGCAACTGCCTCCTCTTCATAAGTTAGATTCTAATCAAGCAACACTGAATCACGTGAGAGCCATCCGAATGATACTTCTTGAGCATGGAAATATGAAACACTGAGTGAACACCCGATAAACTAGGAGGCTAAGTCAACTTATAAGCTACCTAACCAATGCGCTGAACTATCTCAAATGGGCCAATGTACCTAGGGCTCAACTTAGCTTTCTTTCCGAACCTCGCTACACCCTTAATGGGTGAAACCTTGAGCAATACCCGCTCATTAATCATGAACTCTAACTCACGAGCCTTCTGGTCCGCATAACTCTTCTGTCTGCTCTGGGCTGTAACAAGCCTCTCCTGAATCAACTTAACCTAGTCTAATGAATCCCGTAACAAATCTGTACCCCAAGGTCTCACCTCAAAAGCATTGAATCAACCAATCGAAGAATGGCACTTCCTACCATACAACGCCTCAAATGGTGCCATCTTAATGCTCGAATGATAACTGTTATTATAAGCAAACTTTGCCAAAACCAAGAACTGGTCCCAATGACCACCAAAATCAATCACACAGGCCCACAATATATCCTTAAGGACCTAAAGAGTCCGCTCGGATTGACCATCGGTCTGAGGGTGAAATGTTGTAGTAAGCTTCACCCGGATACCCAACTCCTTTTGTAATGTCTGCCAAAAATGGGATGTGAACTGCGTCCCTCGATCTGAAATAGAGATAGGCACTCTATGCAAATGAACTACCTCTTGAATGTAGATCTTAGCTAGCTTCTCAGAGTTGTAAGTAGTTTGAACCGGTATGAAATGAGCTGACTTGGTCAAACGATCCACAACCACCCAAATAGCATCAAATTTTCCTAACGTCTGTCGTAACTCTACCATAAAATCCATAGCGATCCGCTCCCATTTCTACTCGGGAATGAGCATCCTCTGAAAAATCCCACCAGGCTTTTTGTGCTCGTACTTCACCTGTTGACATTTCAAACATTGAGACACAAATTTCCCAATATCCTTCTTCATGCTACACCACCAATAATGTTGTTTTTTATCCCGATACATCTTTGTAGCTCCTGAATGAATAGAATACCTTAAGCTATGAGCCACCTCCATGATCAACTTAGTCAAATCCCCAACCTGAGGTACACATACGTGACCCTTGATTCTCAAAATACCCTTATCATCAAGTCTTGCCTCCCGTACTTTTCCCTTTAACACTTTATCTCGAATTTTGCATAATTTTGCATCATCAAACTACTGGGTTGTAATCTACTCCAATAAGGAAGACCGTGCTTCCACACAGGGTTGAACCTTGCCAGGTTCCAAAATATCAAGTCAAACCATGCTATTCGCTAAGGCCTGAACATCTAACGCCAAAGTTTGCTATCCAATCTGTATACATGCAAGGCTACCCATACTCACCGCCTTTTGACTCAAGGCATCCGCCACTATATTGTCCTTGCCCCGATGATAAAGAATAGACATGTCATAATCCTTGAGCAATTCCAACCATCTTCGTTGCCTCAAATTTATCTACCTCTGATTGAAAATGTGTTGACGACTCTTATGATGGGTAAACACCTCACAATGCACACCATAAGTGCCTCCAAATCTTTAATGTAAGGACCACCACTGCCAACTACAAGTCATGAGTTGGGTAATTCTTCTTGTGCACCTACATCTTCCTCGAAACATAAGCTATAACCTTCCTTTTCTATACCAGAACACAACCAAGGCCAATCCACGAAGCATAACAATATATGGTAAAGCCCTCTCCCTCCACGGGAAGAGTCAAAATAGAAGTCGTGGTCAACAAAGTCTTGAGCTTTTGAAAGCTTGTCTCACACTCATCTGACCACTGAAAAGGTGCATTCTTCTGGGTCAATCTGTTTAAAAGAGATGCCATAGCTGAGAATCCCTCTACAAATGCCGATAGTAGCTGGCGAGACCAACAAAACTCTAAATCTCGGTAACTGAAAGAGGCCTAAACCAATCACGAACAGCCTCAATCTGCTGATGGTCCACCATAATGCCATCTTCGGTCACCATATGCACAAGAAATGCTATAGAACTAAGCTAAAACTCACACTTCAATAACTTGGTGTACAACTTCTTATCCTTCAAGATCTTAAGCATAATCCTCAAATGTTGATCATGCCCTGCTCTATTACGAGAGTATATCAAGATATCATCGATGAATACAACCATAAAAGAATCCAAATACAGTCTAAAGACCATTAATCATATCCGTAAAAGCTGCCGGGGCATTAGTCAGCCCAAAAATCATGAAAAGAAACTCATAATGACCATAGCAGATCCTGAAAGCTATCTTAGGAATATCCTCCTTCCTAATCTTCAACTAGTGATAACTAGATCTCAAATCAATCTTTGAGAAGACTGATTTACCATGAAGCTGGTCAAATAAATCATCAATCCGAGGAAGGGGATACTTGTTCTTGACTGTGACTTCTCAAACAACACCAGTGCACCTCAAGGGGAAACACTAGGTCTAATGAATCCCTTTCTCAACATGTTCTGCAACTGCTCCTTCAATTCTTTCAACTCAGCGGGAGCCATCTGATAAAGAGGAATAGGTTTGGACTTAGTGCCCAGCTTTAAGAGACTTAGTTCCAGCTCTAAGTCAATACAAAAATCAATGTCACGATATGGAGGAACACCTATAAATCAGTAGAGAACACCTCAGAAAACTCTCTAACCATGGGCACCGACTCGAGTGAAGGAGTATCGGCGCTAGTGTTTTGAACATAGGCTACATAAGCCAAACTCCCCTTTTCAACCATCGGTCGAGCCCGGAGATAGGATACTACTCTGTTCGGTACTGAACTAACCGTACCCTTCCATTTTAACCTAGGAATTCCCGATATATCTAACATAACCGTCTTGGAATGGCAATCCAAGATCACATGATAAGGAGACAACCAACTCATACCTAAGATCACATCAAAATCTACCATGTCTAGGATCATCAAATCAACCCAAGTGTCATACCCTATTAAGGTCACAGCACAGGATCGGTACACCCAATCCACCACTGCAGAATCTCCAACAGGAGTAAAAACTCCAACTGAGACACCAAGTGGCTCACACATCATATCCAGACCCGAAGCAAAATAAGTAGACACATAAGAATGTAAGAACCCGGATCAAATAAGGCTATAGCTGACCGATGATAAGTCAAAATAGTAGTTGTAATGACAACATCAGAAGCCTCTGCCTCTGGTCTACTATCACATCTTGGAAATTTTGTGTCGTTGCATTATGAGTAGACTAACGTAAGCCTAAAGTGTACATGAAGCCCATATAAGGTTAAGAAGGGTATTTGATAACTTTAAGTGCATACCTTAAGGTTTTGAAGTCATATGAATCGGTGGAAGTAAGTTCATCGAAGGAATTGGAATTTGAGTCATGTTTTGGGAAGATTTCACATAATTTGAGTTATACATTGTTTAGTAATTCCTTAAGGGTGATCTATAGGGCCCCTTAGATGGTTAATGAAGTTTTACACAAGTGCCAAGAAGGTCCCGTAAGGAATGGACGTCAAAAGAATCGAAAAGAACGCATTTTCACGAAACTAGGGAAAATGGGACAATGCGCGGCCGCATACTCAATATGCTGGACAACATATGGGCAGAAAACTCCCCAAAATGGAAGCCCCCATTTCCCAACCTCCACCCCATGTAGAGGAGGGGAGATGCAGCCACATATCCCATATGCTGAGCCGCATCTCTACCGCAAGTTGGTGCCGGGGGGTGGGGTGGGGCGAGCGACTTTGCCACCTTTTTAAATCCATAAAGATCCCATTTTCATACCAACCTCCCACATTTATTTCCCCAGACTTCTAGAGAATTCTTTAGAGTTATTAAAGGTTCCATAACACTTCAAACTTTCCCATATCATCAAGATAGAAGATCAACATCAAAACCCAAAGATAATCCATGGATGGAGATCGTTCTTGCTTCTCTTTAAAGTTGTGATAAACTTGGTCTTGAAAGGAGTTGAGGAAGTTGAAGTTCCTCTAATATAAGGTATGTTATTCCTATTATTTACATGATGGAGTTGATGTAATGGTTTAATAATCCTTGGAAAGGAAAAGAATTAAAGTGGAGAAGTTATAAAGCGTGGGAGCGAAGAGGCAGACTATGAGATGAACTTGAAAAGGGATTTTGGATAAATTTGAGATTGAATTGAATGTAACTTCTTGAATATGGTATTGTGAATGTTATTATTGTCATTTTGGAGTTGATTTGTAATTTGGTGGAAGTTGATAAAATAGGGAAAATGCTGCCCAAATTTCATTAGTTCATTAATTGCACTAGTTTGAACTTAGAAGTGTTTCCAAGACTTAACCGTAATGTGAATCCTCTTGAATGTAGATTTTGAGGACTTTGGAGGAGAACGTTAAGTAGCTAAGAGGATGTGAAGGTATGTAAGGCTAACCCTTCTTTCTAAAGGCATGAATTCCTTATTGTAAATCTGTCTAAGCTATACGTAATGTCCTATTCCTAGAATTGCTAGAAGTTCATGACTTTTAAGATTCTTAAGATATTATTGATAAAAACTCTCCAAGTGATGGTGATGATGATGGTGATTCCATAATGGCAATCGGGGGTTTACCGACTTTATGTCACCCTGATAGAGTTGAAATATTTCCTTTGGATACTCATGTATGTCATATATGTATATACCTATTTTGTGACACCGAGCTTCTATGGCCGGCTATGATATCTATTGCGCGCACATCACTGCAGTTGGGTATGGACAACACCGAGCCTTGTTATGGCCGGGTATGAATGACACCGAACCTACATAATCGGGTATGATATTATTATATGTATATATATGACATGTTTTCTTTAGAGAAAGGTTAAGTAAGCATAATGAACGTCTTAAGAGGTATAAATGATTCATTTTTCTTATGTTATTCTTCATGCTTTTATCATGTTACTTTTCATGCCTTAGATACTCAGTATATTGTTTGTACTGATGTCCCTTTTGTTTGTGGACGCTGCATTCATGCCCGCAGGTAGCCAGGGAGACAGGCCAGACCTTTAAGCTGCTTCATCAGTGATTGCATAGAGGTGCTCCATTTGATCTGGAGCTGTAATAGTTGGTATTATTCCTTTGTGTACCTATATGGGCATGGAGGGGTCCTGTCCCATCCTTATGATATTACTTACTTTTCGTAGAGGCTCATAGACAGATGTACATAGCCAGATATCCCATAACCTTGTCGGTCTATATTTTGTATACCATTTTGATAGCCTTGTCGGCTTGTGTATATATATATGGGCATAGTTAATGATATTTGCATAGATCTGCCTATGTTCGATGGAAATTGTGTCATTTAGTTCATGGTAATTATGAGATAGCCAGGTGGCTCACCTAGATGTGATTATGAGAGTATGCTAAATGGTGCTCGGTAGGGTAGTTTCGGGTGCCTGTCATGGCCCTCTGGTTGGGTCGTGACATCTACCTACGAACGTATAGAACTGAGCACGGCCACTCCCAGCCTGAGAACCTCCGCGACTACCCCTACGGCCTACCTCAGTACCACCCTACCGAACTGGAAACCACCTCTACCACTCTATGCACTTCCTCTAGCTTGCTGTGTTGCTGATTTGGGTGCAGAAATCTGTAGATCGGGGTGCGATCCACCCGATTTAAACCTGGGGCAGTCTCTGGCGAAATGCTCTATATCAGCACGCTTAAAACATCCGCGACGAGACACAAGCTGCTGAGAGGAGCTAGATGGGCCTAAATAACCACTTCGACTATCGTGTTGGGAATAAGAACCCTGTCCCAAATTATAACCACTACGACCCGAAGAACCACTTGTAAAAGTTTGAATCGCTGCCTGAATTGGCCTGCTAAACTGGGGGCGATAACCCCTTCCCTGATAACCGTTATCTCCGGATGAGGTACCTCCAAAACTACCTGAGTTGTGGGTTGTCTTACTCGATCTATCAACGCTCCTAGCGACATACTTCCCGCAGAGGCTACATGAGTCGCTGCGACTCGAAGGTGATACGGCCGTCCCCTGATGAACTCCTTGATCCTCTCTGTCTGATCAAGTAGAACAGTAAAAGAATGGTGAGATAGGGAGTGAAACATCATATCATACTCGATCAAGGATATCTGACGCTGCTCTAACCTATCAAAAAGCGCTCCTACTTCTTTTCCCTCAGACTGCAGGGAACTCACTTCTCGAGAAACACTCAAGATACATCTGCCCAAGTAAGTGAAGGTGACCCAGCTGGTCTAGTCTCAATAAAAATAAAAAAATAAAAAAAATAATAAAAAAAAAAACCTCCACCACTGCTTGGCAGGGCCAACCATCTGCATAGCAACAAAATCAAATCTGTTGGGCTTTACTAACCCCAAATTGTGCAAACACTCATGACAACTAACCAAAAACTGATAGGCTTCGTCTTCAGGCAGCCCATCATACTATGGTGGCTTCATCCCACATCTTCTTCTCATCGATGGTCATAGTAAGCTAGGCAACTAGATAAATGGCAATACCCAGAATTGGAACACCTGGAAAATGGGAGCCACATTAGCAGTTGGCTGTGCCCCTGGGGTCCGGAATCCTAAATCAACCTGCGCGGGAGTCTGATCTCTAACCCTGGTCTGAGAACTCTCTAGCATAACCAGAATCATACTTGCCAGGGCCATACCCTTGAAGTATCCCAGAATTGCAAACTAAGGCATCTTGCATCACAGGTGTAGCAATAAACCATAGAGGTTCCTGAGCAGGTCCAACCTCCTCTACTGGAGCAACCTCCTCCTCGTGACCTACTCCGCCCTTGACCACATCCCCTACCTACCCCTCTAGCAATAACTCTGGGAGCAGGTATGGGTGCGGGTGTAGGCTTCAAATCTTCGACAGCCGCTGAACATATCCTCACCATCTGTGAGAGAGTGAAATAAGGAAATCTTTAGACCACAATAGAGTCAAGTGTGCACGATAAGGAATAAAAAATAAGAGTTTTCCAAGACATTCTATAGCATCTCGAAGATAGATACGGAACTCATCGAACCGATCCGCAAAGCTCTACAAGACATTGTTCAAGTACTGTTAGATAGATTAACCTAAGGCTCTGATACTAATTGTCACAACCCAATTTGACTAGTCTTGAAGGCACAAACTCCCCCGAGTCAGTAAGACATCTGATAGTTCATTTTAAAAGAATAGAGAATAATAATACAGCGGAATGAGCATACAAGTCATTTTTAAGCCTTGAAATCTTTATAAATCATAAGTGCAGAATTAAAGGTACATCAAACCCCCAAACATGGTGTGACAATACAGGAACCCACTAAGATAACATATTACAAGTCTGAAATATAGCTGAAATGTCTAGAAATCCATAGACAAAAAAATAGAATAGACGAGAATCCGGTGCCACAAATCCCAGGGTGGCTCAACCTGAACTCTCGATGGTAATCTCCTCAGCGTCCAATAAGCTCTCTAACAACACTGGTACCTAACACGAAATCTGCATACAAAAAGGTGCAGCAAGTATAGCATGAGTACACAAAAAATGGGTACTCATCAGCATCGTCACCAACCCTAGATAAAATAGAGACAAGGGCTGGCCTTCGGATACTACCACTACACTTAGCCGCCATTAGTTCGAGATACATAATAACACAAAATATCAAGTATTTGGCCCACAAAGACAATAAACAATCCAAAATATTCCAATTAGCAAAAATCACCCATAACAGTTAAAGTATAAATGCATGAATGCAATGCAAGGCCTTTCTTTTCATCACCTGGTACACACACATTCGAACATTAACAAACGTGACCCTTGAGAGACTGATAAATGGTGATATTACCACTTATTCTAGCCTCTTTGCCTTGGTTTTTGGTGTCCTTTATCTATAATACAAAGCTATTATTGGTGTATTGCTATTATTTTAGGCGCATTGAGTCATGAAGAGAATTGGGATCAAACTAAATGAAAACGAGGCAAAAAAGAGCTAAAACAAAGAAACTAGAATTTCTGCTCGGTGAAGTGGTCTTTGCAATAGCGAAGTGGATTCCCATGATTGCGAGGGTCAACACAGTCTACAAGCAATGCGACCGCGTGGACACAGACACAACTAATACTTTGAGAAATAGATCTTTGGCAGAAAACACAAGTTTTGGAGGCTAGTGTTCCTATACCACACTTTGGGGTTGAAGATTTGGTTGAGCACTTTCTAGAACCTTTATTTCATGTCTTTAATTTCTTGCTTTGTAATGAACATCTAAGTGTGTAGTATTTATATCTTTACTTGAATCTTGTTTATGGGAATATTCATGATTAAAGTTTGGATTCAACTCTTATTTTGCTTATGCATTGAACGATTTTAATCTTAATGAAGTGAATTAATGTTATTTTAATTATTCTTATTCTTTAATATTTCTTAAGGGAATAGCTAACCGTCAGACTCACCCATCTACTTTGATTTAAACTCGGAAGCGGCAAACTTGGGGTTAGGAAAGATTAATTAAGAAGAATTTGGGGTGTTAACACTCATCTAATGGAAATCGACCTAGGGATAGCCGAAAACACCTATAGCCATAATCGGGTGTTCTTAATGCTCGTAATTACTTTAGGGATATTCAATTAGGTAGTCTAGCTGTTACAGTTCGCTTTTACGTCGGTAAGGCATAAAAGTTCCTACGAGATTGTTAGTGCTTTAATTGAATTTAGTATTTTTAGAGTTGCCACCTAATTTATTATGGAAAACTCAGAAAACCGGGTTTAAAGATTTTTGCAAAAAAAAAAAAAAAAAAAAAAAAAAAAAAAAAAGTAAAAATCTTTTGGACCAAAGTTCAAGGTAAGGGTTCTAGAGATCCCTTAGAGAAGGTTTTACACACCATAGTATTAAAGATCCGTATAATACAAAATGGGTTTAGTATTTATGGGTTTTCATACATATATAATATGAAAATATGGAGTATATATATAAGGAAAAGGAAGTTAATTTCTTAATCCATCTTATTTTATTTGAAGCTCATGTAAGTCAAGTCCCATTCATGTCCCAAAACTTTTTTACTTACAATGGTCCAAAAAAATTCTTTTTATTCTTTGCCCTCTCAAGTTGGGCTATGGTCCAAGATTTTTCCCAAGGCTGAAACGGAGTTGGTCCAGATCCATTTATTTAAAACCAAGTTTATAACAAATCAAAATCTTTGCATCCATTTTCCAGCCCGTTTATGAGAATCTAACCTTTGCCTAAAAATTTATAAGTATTGACCCAACTTCTGGCTGGACCACGGCCCAAAACACTTGTCCGTTTTTTTTTTTTCTTATAAATTCTTTCAAGGGGGCTGAAGGCCCATAACATATAACCCTTATCAATTTCTTTTTCAATTCTTGCTTACTTAACCAAATTTTAGACCAAATTTCCACTTTAAAACATTCCTCTTTTTGTCTTTAGAAAACACTTAATCCAGCTTTATGTATACACTTAGGAATTAGCCGAGTACGAAAATATTTGTTGGGCGACTTGCCTAATAATACTACATTTTTCCTACATTCTAAGCATGCATAAAGGGTTTCAATATTTACATATGTTTTACAAATACATTTACATCATGAAAATAAATAGGAAGGAGGAGAATTTAGGCTGGTGGGCCTACCTAAGCTCACCAGTTGCCTATTTTTACCCATAGGTGGGCCTTCAAATGCAAATATTAGCTTCCCGTTTATTTTCTCAGCGGACTCGATCACGGAAAGAATGGTTAGGCCTCTGGCCTAACAGGTTCAATGCAAAGGCGGCCCAAATGGCCCATGTGGAAATCACATAGCACATAGAAGGGATAAAGATTAGTAAATGTCCAAGTATTTTAGAATTAAAGTATAGAGAATACATTAAAGGGACAAGACAAATAGGTATGTGTAACTAGGAAAATAGAAACAAGGAAAAAGCCCACTATTCCATGCCCAATTCAGATAAATAAGGAATGAGGTCTAGATGGGCCACTTCAGCAAAATCAAAGCACACTAGGCCAAGTATAAATTCACACTCAGCACACAAGAAGAAGTCCAGCAACAAATAGGGAGAGGAAAGGCCCAAAACCAAATAAACATGCAATAGCCAACATCAAAATTTTATACAAATGATATATTTTAAGTATACATGAATACATTCAGTCTTATATCTGAGAGAATATAGAGTGAATGTTCTCTGTATACTTTGGCATATTACCCAATATACATGGAAGAAAATTGATGCATTAAGAAGAGATGAGGGAAAAAAATTATTAAAGACTCCTTTTAAAATCATGTGAGCCAATCAGTGACTGAATTAAAGTCCAGAACCAAAGAGCAAACAGACAAGTTCATGAGGTGACTCTCTTAAACAAAAAACTAAATGGACAATACTAAACTAATGATCCTACACCATCACCAGCCAACATATCATGATTTTACACACCTGGGGAGAGATTAAAAAGCCTTAAAAATGGAAAGCTCCTACCCTTTCTTCCTGATGCCACACAAGATCCAAGTGGTTTCCAGGAACCCCAGGGAGGGTTTGTGTCACGACCCGACTAGGGGGGTATCCGGAGGGCGGCTACCGAGCACCACTCATTAGACTAATCATCATACTCAACCTGAACATATATGATCTCCAAAGAAACACATATCTACATACATAATCCCTCAAGGCTACAAAAATGATATACAATAGTACAATGTAGTCATCATGGGACATCTACTACCCACACGTACGTATCTATGAGCCTCTACTAGAGTTCTAGACATAAAGACGGGACAGGACCCCATCGTGCCCAAATATACATATACACAAAATAATATACCAAAATGGCACTTCCGAAGTAATGGAGTGCTCCTGTAAGTCTGCTGAGTAGATCCTAGGAATCTGGGCCACCTCCCTGTCTACCTGTGGGCATGAACACAACGTCCAAAACAAAGGACGTCAGTACGAATAAAGTACTGAGTATGTAGTCATGAATAATACTAGCATTATAAAGAAATCATGAAACATGAGGCGAAGATATAACCTGCTCAACCTTTAAAAGAAAACACATGTTATGCATATCACATATATCATCATCGTTAAACCGCGTCCGGGTAACCATCGCACATCGTACACTAGTGGTGTCATATCCGGCCCTCTCGGCACGGTATAATCATATGCAGCCCGCCTTAGCGGTGTCATGTTCGGCCATATAGGCACGGTGTACTCGTATGCAGCCCGCCTTAACGGTGTCATGTCCGGCCACCTAGGCACGGTGTAATCTCCTCATCATATACATCTCATAAGGCATAAATTAGAACTCAAATACAAACTATAGCTCTAACGATGTGACATAAGGTCGAGAACCCCCGATTCCATTATAGAGTAGTCATGATCATCAGGTCTTACCTTGAAGGAACTAGCACTATAAGGTGAGTCTAGCAAAAATGGACAATATCAAGGAATCATATAAGGATCATTAGCTTCGTAAAAATATCATATCATGAGCTTTAGGATCTCTAGACTTAGACTCATCATCACCATCATCATATTCGTAACATATTTCTTATTGTTATCTCGTGAGAAGCTCTTTTCAAACATAGGTTCATCGTTTCCGGAATGTAAGAAGGTCATGGAAAAATAAAGAAGTCATGTTATAGGAATCATGCCTTAGAAAAAGAAGGGACTAGCCTTACATACCTTTACGTTTCGCTAACTTTATCACTTGAACGGTTCCCTCCAATATTCACGTCTCTACGTTCAAGAGAGCTCGTACTGAAATTAGATAACCGGAGCATACTTAAGCTTAGGCTAAAGCTAACTAAAATTGGGCAGCATTTCCTTTGTATCTACAATCTTTCTCCATATCATATAGCAACTCCCAATCATCAATAACAACATTCATGATATCATAATCCATGACTTGACAAGTTCGACATTATCCAATTCCTAAAATTCCTTCCCAAAGTCATTCGTAACTATAGCTATAATATAACACCACATTCATCCTCATATAATATTTCTTCCATATTCTTAATATCATTTATAACATAATTATACTCATAACATGGCAAGAATCATGATTCATGTGAAGCTACTAATCAAAAATACTGCTATTCTCATATTTGAAACCCATCTTCCACTTCCTTCCATAATCCAAGTCTTTTAAACTCTCAATATTCTAAATAACTTGTAACAATCATAAAACTCTCCATTGATTGTGTAGAAATGGGTTTTGGATGATAATGCCTCAATTGGAGGAAACCCTAGCTTCAACTTCCAAGAGATTCTTGACTTCTAGCAACCCTAGAAAGCTTCCTTGCACTTGATTCTACTAGTCTTTGGTGTTTGATCTTTGATTTCTCTTGAATTCTTGTAGATAAAGTGTGTAGAATGTTCTAGATACTTGGTGAGAAGTGGAGAAGTGAGACAATGAAAATAATAACATGGGGTCTTATATTTATAATTGGGAAAAATCTGACCCGTCATGCATTATACAGGCACTTATACGGTCCGTGTAAACTTATACAGTCCGTATAAGTGACCGTGAAATTGCCCCAACAAATCTTCATTTCTGTAACCATTATACGGTACCTTGTACGGTCCGTATAAGTGATCGTATAACTCCATCGGTGATGGACCTTCACTGTAACAGTTATACAGACCATTATACGGACCGTATAAATGGTCTTATAATCCACTTTCTCTCTGAACTTGTTCTCGTCATTTCGTTTGATCTCCAATCCTTATGGAACCTTCTTAGCACTTGTTTAACACTTCATTAACAATTTAAGGGGCGTCATAACTCTTCCTCAAGGCATCATTAAGTCAAAATTAGTTCGGTACTTTGTAAAACCTCTCCGAAACACAACATATACTTCGCCCTTATCAACAAACTCTCTTCCCTTGCCTCAAACGTATCATGGCGTTATGGCCTCTCCAAGTCAGATCATCCGAAAACGTATCTTTAAATCATCCTTTTGGAGGGCTTATGCCTATATTTGGCTTATGGGTCCTTCTTAAGACTTACTCAACTTCCCATGTACTACTCTTATAATTTTTCATGTCCTTTATAAAATCCCGACATGTGGGCCCCATCTTAGCTTACAGTTATGAGGGCTTCTCATCAAGTAACGTATGAACTAATTTACACCATACGGTCTCCAAATTTCATATATATATATATATATATATATATATATATATATTCTTATACTCAGATCACATAATCTTCATCCCTAACCCGAGCCTAAGATTTACTCAGCGCGTTCGCGCCCCGTGGTGGCGCGTTCACGCTGAGTTGGCCCTTGGCCTCCTGTGCGTTCGCGCCACACCCTGGCGCGTTCGCACAGGCAATTTTCCTGGCCTGCCATCCCAACTTGTAACGTCCATATCTCCTTACCCCAATGTCCTATTGAGGAGCGATTTATTGCGTTGAAAACTGGACTTTATGAACTTCGCTCTGGGCTTTTGCTTTGTCTCATAACTTGTCATGCTCCAAAAGATATACTCCCTCCAATTCGGACTATCTACCCTAGTTTTCGAAACTCCCGTACTTTCCAACCCTCTCGTGGCTTATTACCTGAACTAAATCTTCATGATCGTAAATTAAACACATGCACCCATACATGCCCTTGAAAGTAACTCCAAAATCCACACTTGGGGTGACCGACACTTATGAATTTCAATGTACAGAACTATGGGGTGTAACATCCTTCCCCCTTTAAAACATTCGTCTTCGAATGTTGTAGTTTACAACCCCCAACACCTCCATTGGTTCGTTGCTTTTTTTTTAGAATCCGATCATCATATCCTTATGCTATACATTGATCAATCTTTTCTTGTTCGCTCTTGACTCTTTCATCGGACTCATCTATGCACTCCATCACCTCTTTGTTCTTATGTACATAATCAGATATCAACTCGTATCCTGCTCTCGTTCTGTTTCCTTTATCATAGTCTTGACTTGCCATGCCATAACCACCCATCGTTTTGAAAGTACTCACTTTTCCTCACTCATTTCTTCTCTATTAGTGGGCAGCTCCCTCGCTCAAATACGGTGCCCTTTTGTCATTACTCTTTCAGTGCCATCTCGGGTTAGCCCTTCTTGTACCCGTTGATCTTAGACGCACACTGTATTAACTCCGTGTAGTTCATCAGCCAGGCTCTCTAATCCTTTTCATCCTCATCACAGCCGCTCTCGCACTGACCCTCCCCAATTCCTTACCAAAATCAGTCATACGATATCCAAAATGCGTATGTACACAATGTTTCCTCACCATTTTCATTATTCTTTGATGCATGTTGATTCGAACAACCTATAATCCGAGTTCAAACTAATTTCATAGCTCATCGCATCTTCGAATTCCTACCAAAACTTTTCCCCTAATTTCCTTTCCTCAAACTCTCGATACAATTCCAAGAGCATAGGGCTATACAAATTCTTACTTCATTACGACTTTCTTGCAATGTAAATATATTTATCCTCGATTTCCTTGTACCGGTGATTACCTCATTAGTCGTTATTCTCTGTTAACCTTCCAGTGTGGCCTCCCTCCTATTTTAGCTGGGTATCACTTCACGCCGATGCTTCCTATAATTGCAATAATATATGCCCTCCTATCCAGGGCAATTTGTGATCTGAGAGGTGCTTCCTGATATCCGCTGATATGGCCGAACAACGCTCTTCCTTCCTTTGGAAATTGCCAAACTGCCCACTATTGCTCCTTTTGTTACAATTGTCATCTCTTCCGGCACTAAGACTTCCTCCTCTCGTCTTTTCCATTATTCTCTGTGAAATTATTTTAGAGACCTTTCTTATTCCCTTTATTACCCTTTAGAATACGTCGGGCCTAGAAATATCATATATCATGTTCGCATGAAGTATTTCTTGATCCATCGTAATTCCTTTTTCATGCCTGCTTGTGGGTTGCTTATCTTTCATTCATTTATGCTCCCTCTTAATACATCCTTGACATGCCATTACGTCCTGAATCTTGGCCTCTTTAAGCTAGCATCTTTCTTTCTTGGCCTCTTTAAGCTAGCATCTTTCTTTTTTTGGAATTTTAACAATGCTATACCCCATTTCAGAATTAGATCTGCTCTTCCCCCCTTTTAAGGGTGTTCTTAGACACTAATAACTCCCAAGTACCGGTAGCCATCGGCCAACCCTAACGATCCGTCAATTCTCTTTGGTCCCTTATAATACTGGAGTCCTCTCATCGTATAGCTTGACTTATTTTCCTTTCTGCTACTCGAGGGCTTTGCATTTAAACGAACATTTATGCATTACCGATCCACTCTCGCAACCTTCTCTAAGGTCCTTCTACTTCTACCTTTTGTAACTGAACATTTTCCCGAATCCATAGGTTAATGGGGATGTTGGAACCCATCAAAATATTTTACGGAACGTTTGGTCACACCTTGCTCCTTTTGTCCCTCGTCTTCCTCCACAACTATTATCACTGGAATTCTTCTTACTCTGGGTTTCTGGTTGCACTTTATGTCAATAATATATCATTGAGAGTTAATATACTACACTTTTTCGCTCCCACTATCAATCCCTTTTACTCATTTAGCTCACTTATCCAAAATTTTCCTTGACTACTTATTTGCATCCCATCTATGCATTGTAGTTTTTCCAGTATCCTGCCACTTCTTGTTCGTGTCGTGAAATCCCTACAATATACTCTCTTCTTTCTTCTCCTTTCTGTCGTCGAGGTTAGTCCATACTAATGAATATTTCCCATACACTCTTCTGTTTCCTCTATAATTGAATCTCGGCATTTTTTTTATCCTCATCCTAAGTTATTGATGTACTACCTTCCGGTTTGATGTACTACCTTCCGGTTAGCTTGCTAATTCATTATCCTCTCGCTTATCCTTGGTGATTGCCCGATTTTTCCCTTTTCTCTTCTCTCCTTTCGATCAGCCCGTTAATATACCTTTCGTATGCCTACCTTCGAATTTCATCCAATTAGTCCCTTGCCTTGCCCGTCGTCTCTCTTGGAAGCTTCACTCACCCTCGTTTCTTACACTTTACTTTCTATACACTCACTTTCCTCCTTTCCCTGATGTTACTGCATTAGGACTTTCCAACTCTAACATGTGGTGAAAATATCATCAAATTACCTGGTAACATTTATCACTTGAACTTCAACACCCTGTTCGATTAATGCCTTTAATATATAGCAGCGTCAGTTGCTGGGGCACACATATCGGTTGACGCGGCCGCATATGGGATGTCATACACATACATACATATATTTACTAATGCCTCGCTTCCAAAGTATTTCCGAATACCTTTCAAACTTATCCTAGTTCTAGAGCGGTGATGCACCTTCTTTCTCTTTGCCAGTTTAGTCCGTCGCGTTATTCACGATCTTTTAGGGTTTCCAACCATTCCTCATACTCTAATTTACCTTGGGTTACTTTAATTTCTCATCTTCCTCTTATGTCTGAATTTGTAGAGCTCTTAATATACTTCCCGGGGGGAGGGGTCACTCATTCTAGTATTTCTCTCACCCTAGCACGCTTAGCCTTGAAGCTCTGATGAAATCCGGTGCATTAGAGCCGGTATGATCACATCCACCTTACTGTGTGACCTTCCTCACATAACCTAGAACAGTTGAAGTTCTAAAACATTCCAATACATTCTCGTAATGCATCTCCCTCTGAATTAGAAAGGATCTCTTACTCTTCGAACAACGCAAATACTATTTTGGCCTTTTCAATCCTCAATGTTCACCTTTCATCTACGTGTATAACTACCTTCCATCCTAGATTTCAAAATTCCCAATGGTGGCGAAACACCTTGATCGCCCTTACTTATAAATCCTTAGTTATCGGTCCCTTTAGGATTTTCACTAGTCACTAGTAAATAGTAACCTATAGTAAATGCACACACATAGGAAATTCCAATAAAGTTTCATACACCTGTAGACGATCGGTCCTTAGCCTGATCTAGTGGGCTATAAAGCGAAGTGTGCTCTTCATCAAGATTTTCCCACCATCGGCACCATCTACTCGTCTGGCCTTCATCATCTCTCTCATCTGGGTCTGAGGGGTATGGATAATCTGGCAACTCCTAGTTTATCGACGGCCAGGATAAAGGGCTAAAGTAATCCGTAACACTCACTGGGGTAGCTGATTTGATGTAGTGCTCTACCATATGAGCAGCTAGTACGGCCTCGGGAATCTCCTCCTCCGATGTCGAAGACGAATCCTTAGATGGATCTGTGTCATAACTATCCTCTGAGGGGTCCTCCTCCCTGGAAGTCAAAAACTCTGGAGGAATCGTCGCTGGGTCCTCCAAGGATCAGTCTCAATGGAATAACTGAGGCTCCTCCTGCTCGGTCCTAGAGCTTGGGGTCCTGGATCTACTCTGGGGGCCTTCTTAGCACCCCCACTATCCGAGGCTGATCTTTTCATCTCTCGTCAGTCTGCACCTACCTACAGGAAAAACGGGTCAGAAATGATCTCCTCTAGACTCTGGCTCTACCGCAAGATCTAAGATAGAAAGAAAGGTCAATGATTCCTAAATGCCCTGTAGCCTCCTGTTTGTAAGCGTAGAGGGGCTTCACACCCATAAACAGGACTCTACCGGACACGGTCTGTAGACAATCCCTAGGATGAAGTGCTCTGATACAACTTTTGTCACGACCCAAACCGATGGGCCATGACTAGTGCCCGAGCTGGACACCCGTATACGAACCTGCTAAATATAATCAGACTAAAACTAAAAATAATATGGCAATCTGTAAAAGCATGCTGTAAACTTATCATGTCATATATCAAAATGAACCCGTCTCCTTAGAAGTCACAGCTAACCAAAATATAACAAACATGCAAGCCGACAAGGCTGCCACTATACACGAGAATATCCAAAACGAACTACATCTGTATAGCTGACCAAACCATAAATACCACCCACACATGTCTCCAGACCTCTAAGAATATAACAACGTCTATGTCAAAAGGATCTGTACCAAAATGACTCTTGACTCTTCCGGAACAATAGAGAGCTCTCCAAGCAGCCGAGCCGATCCTAAGACGGATGATCACCAAACTAAGTATCCGTACCCGCGCATGAAACGCAAGGTCGGTACGGAAAATGTGCGAGTATGTAAAACATGAAGTACAATAAAGAAGATCATGACTGAGTAAAAGATGACAGGAGGCAAGTATGATAATCAAGGATGCCAATGCATCTGTGCCTTATGAGATGAGTTATGCATATATATATATATATATATAATATACCGTACCCGGCCCATTATGGGACTCGGTGAATGAAGTCATATACATATATACCGTATCCGGCCCTCTAGTGAGGGACTCGGTGAAATAATCATATATATACCGCTTTATTCTCGGTGAAATAATCATATACCGTACCCGGCCCATTATGGGACTCGGTGAAATAATTATATACCGTACCCGGCCCATTACGGGACTCGGTGAAATATAATACATACCCGGCCCTCTAGTGAGGGACTCAGTGAAATAGTCATATGCCGTACCCGGCCCACTATGGGACTCGGTGAAATATATAATATACATACCCGACCCTCTAGTGAGGGACTCGGTGAATAATGCAATGAAACTGTGCACGATTACGTACCCGGCTCGGGACTCGGTGAAGTGATACATTAGTTATATGCACGAATACGTACCCGGCCCTCTAGTGAGGGACTCGGTGAAGTGATACATTAACCATATGCACGAATAGAATATTAAGAGCAATCATGTACAAACTGAATCACCATTTAGAACTCGAGAAAGTAAACAGCATGCCAACACTTGAGAATCAAAGACATGCACGTACCACCGAGAACTAGAGTTCGTTGGAGTCATGTATGTTCATCGTTCGCTCACTTTATGTAATTCATGCCAAAAAGAAGGAAGGGATAACTTTACATACACCTTGGAGCCTTTAGAAGTAGAGTCATCATCGATGAATAAAATTGAGAAAATCTAGAAGTAGCTCCACATTCTCATATTCGCTTTGAAATCATAAACTTGAGTTCTTAAAAACACAAAATCATCATTATCGTTGTCACCATCATAAAATCATTATTATCCTCGACATCATGAGAAGCTTTAAGAACCATGGACTTTTAGCTTTTGAAAACAAGAAGGTTACGGAAACATTTATGAAATCATACCATAGGAATCATGCCTTTGAAAGAAAGGGACGAGCCTTAACATACCTACTCACTCTCCAGTTATCTACACCTATTCGTCCCAGCTTGTGAGTCTACATTTAAAAGGATCCACACTATCATTAGACTTAGCATAGTATACTTGTGTTAAGCTTTCAAGTTAAACCGTTCTATATCCTGCCGAGAATCGGGCAGCATCGCCCCTACTTATATGCCTAGCCCGAAATTATAACTCAGCAACCCACAACAACAACAACAATCACAACAACAACATCATTATCAACACCAAAATATTCCATAAAACACCCCACATGGTGTTTTCTAATTTCCATAATTAACCAACTCACTACACAATTGTTTAACGACTTTACCTTCGTACATAAATCGAAATTAACATTAATGATAAGAGATTCATACCTTACTCCCAATATTATTGCTATATCTTCACTTTAATTCTTGGACTTAAGCCAAAGCGCGCCGATGTATGATTTTATAATCACAACTATACGCTGTCTGGGCTGAAATTCGGAAATTATACCTGATCCGGGCTAAAATTTGATGTTGGGAAGTTGTGGGAGCTTTCCAGAATTTTTGGGGTGTTTTGGATGAAGAAGGGGGGGTGGGGGGTAATCCCCCCTTATATAGAGCTCCAGAATCTGCCCAAACCGACCTAAAATTTGGTCAGCGCGTTCGCGGTGCCTTCTGGCGCGTTCGCGCAGGCTTATTCCACTGCTTGCGCGTTCGTTCAGTAAAAGGGTCATAACTTTTGATCCCGATATTGTGTGACGGCCCACAACCTATGGTTAGAAATATAAATCAATTATCTACAACTTTAGTTTTTGGTGTGATTCCAAATTCAAAACTTATCATGGCGTTATGGCCTATCCAAATCAGATCATCCGAAAACGTATCCTTAAATCATCCTTTTGGAGGGCTTATGCCCACATTTGGCTTAAGGGTCCTTCTTAAGACTTGGTCAACTTCCCATGTACTACTCTTACAATTTTTCATATGTCCTTTATAAAATCCTGACATGTAGGCCCCACCTTAGTTTACGATTACGAGGGCTTCTCATCAAGTAACGTATGAACTAATTTACACCATACGGTCTCCATATATATATATATATATATATATATATATATATATATATACACTCTATATATATATATATATATATTATATAACTCGATCATATAATCTTCATCCCTGACTCGAGCCTAAGATTTGCTCAGCGCGTTCACGCCCCGTGGTGGCGCGTTCGCCCTGAGTTGGCCCTTGGCCTCCTACGCATTCGCGCCACTCCCTAGCGCCGTCGCACAGGCTATTTTCCTGGCCTGCCATCCCAACTTGTAATGTCCATATCTCTTTACCCCCAATGTCTTATTGAGGAGCGGTTTGTTGCGTTGGAAACTGGACTTCATGAACTTCGCTCTGGGCTTTTGCTTTGTCTCAAAACTCGTCATGTTCCAAAAGATATCCTCCCTCCAATTTGGACCATCAACCCTAGTTTTCGAAATTCCCCTACTTTCCAACCCTCTCGTTGCTTATTACCTGAACTAAATCTTCATGATCGTAAATTAAACATATGCACCCATACATGCCTTTGAAAGTAATTCCAAAATCCACACTTGGGGTGACCGACACTTACGAATTTCAATGTACAGGACTACGGGGTGTAACATTTATCTATAATATGAGGCTATTATTAGTGTATAATTATATTATTTTAGGTGCATTGAGTCATGAAGAGAATTGGGACAAACCTAGTGAAAACGAGGCAAAAGGAGCTAAAACGAAGAAATTGAAATTTACTCGCTTCGGTGAAGTGGCCTTCATAATCGAGAAGTGCATTCCCGCGATCGTGAGGGTCAACAGAGTCAACAAGAAACACGACTGCATCACTGTGAAAGTCAGCTAGTTGCGATCGCATGGATCCTTTCCGCAATCCCGAGGAAGTATTTCTGGGCAAATTTCGGGCAGTTTTGGAATTTCACAATTTTTTATACCAAACCACATAAAAGTCGGCCAAGCCTATGGGAAATAGATCTTTGGCAGAAAACACAAGTTTTGGAGGCTAGGGTTCCTACACCACACTTTGGGGTTGAAGATTTGGTTGAGCACTTTCTTGAACCTTTACTTCATGTCTTTAATTTCTTGCTTTGTAATGAACATCTAAGTGTGTAGTATTTATCTGTTCACTTGAATCTTGTTTATGGGAATATTCACGATTAAAGTTTGGATCCAAACTCTTGTTTTGCTTATGTATTGAACGATTTTAGTCTTAACAAAGTGAGTTAATGTTGTTTTAATTATTCTTGTTCTTTAGCATTTCTTAAGGGAATAGCTAACCCTAGGACTCGCCCATCTACCTAGGTTTAAACTCGGAAGAGCCAAACTCAGGGTTGGAAAAGATGAATTAACAAGAATTTGGGGCGTTAACCCTCATCTAATGGAACTCGATCTAGGGATAGGTGAAACCACTTATAGCCATATTCGGCTGTTCTTAATGCTCTTAATTGCTTTAAGGATATTCAATTAGGTAGTTTAGTTAGTCTTCAGAAGAAGTTAATTTAGAGTCATTATCCGAGGGTAAGTGACATAAGCTCACCATTATTTGTAAATCGTGAAATACGTTGGACCGTTACTTGAGTGTAGTTTCCTTTGTGTCATCCTTGTGACCATTGATCGTTTTACTTGCTTTTTAGGTTAGTTTACATTTTCGTAATTAGTTATAATTATCTCTCTGAACCACCCTTAAGTGTTTGGCCTAGTTGTTGTTGGTGAGAATTCCTACTGTTCCTAACCGCCTACATATTGTTCTCTGTGGGATGGATCCCGACTCATAGTTGGGTAAATTATATTGTATATGACCGTATACATTCTATATAATAGAGTGGATTAGGACGTTATCAGGGACTTGCGAGGTCCCTATACCACCCAGAATATTAGATTTCCCAGATCACATTAGGTCCTTAGCCGTATTAGGATCCAAATCTCATAATTTAGCACCGTAGGCTCCATACACCTGTTTCTTAGCCAATCGACTCAAAATCATTATCTCTCTATCCAGAACCAGTGTTCCACGAACCAATAATTTTATCCTCAATAATAATAGGGATTACTACATAGCATAACTAACATTACTACATATTTATATTTAGTAGCTATAGTTTAAAATAATTACATTCCATAACTAATAATTATATGTTAAATACATCTTATAGCTATATATATATATAAAGTAAAATACCCCATCATCACATTATTCACTTCCAACCCAATCCTCTCATCTCTCTCTCCCCCCTTCCCCCCCACCCAAGCTCTGTCGCCGACCACCAAGATCTGCTCTGTCGCTGATCTCTCAACTAATGAGAAGCACACCAACGCTATCAACTCTTAGATACGAATATATCAAGTCAATATAATGAGGTATACGCCTTCAATCGCCCTCGGAAAGACAATTGGAAAACATAAATCAAATTATTCACGTTCTTTCCTTTTTTTTTTTTTCGAAAGCGGAACATTGATTCAGATGATTATTAATATGATCTCTGTCGCCGACCACCAAGATCTGGCCAAGATGTCGCCGACCACCAAGATCTGGCCAAGATGTCGCCGATCACCACGACTTTCTTCGACCACAGCGAGCTTTTACGATCAGATCCGGTCAGATCTTGGCCGGATCTGACCGGATATACACCAGATCTGAAAAATCACGTTTATTTTTCAGTGTATTCATTAATTTTTTAGCATACCTTTCATTGTATTCATTAATTTTTTCGTTGTATTTGTTGTATATTTACTGTGTATACAATGTTTTTCGCTTGTTTTTGTTAATTTTTTGGTGTATCTATGTTGTATACATTTTTTTTTCGCTTGTATCTGTTGTATATATATCGAAAAATATGATGCATTTGTGTAATTATTGGTGTATATGCATTCAGTTTTTTACTTGTTGTATTCATGAATAAAATAAGTCAATTTATGAATACAGATAATTATTTCATGAATACAGTGGGAAAAAAATTATTTTAGTCATGAATACAGCGAAAACAAAAATTGAATACAGACGAAAAAAATGAATACAGCAAACAAAAAAGTAGCTACGAGCTGTAAATAAGCAAAATGTTGCTATGCCAGATTTTTAACCCTTAAAATGTAGTCATTTATGAAATTTTCCCATAATAATAGGCATGAGATATAAAATAAGCATGAATATGATATGCAACACAATAAGAAGTAGGAATATGCAATGACGAATCCATTTAGATTAGTAAAAGTCATAAAGGTCCCACCGTAGCTTCTTATTCACATTTAATCAGTATTTAGGAGGGATGTACCACAGACATATCAAATAAGACAGGTATATAATCAGAAGACAGAAAGTACGGGCTTCAGACCCCAGCCACGGATGCATAGGATTGCACTATCTACTAGCTAGTGCCCAAGGTATGGCATTCAGACTGACTATAAGATTTAAATAGACAATTACCCATGTCATGGCACTGGTACCCGATACAAGTGCTCGTCACCTCATGAGTATCGGGAACTGTAACAACCTGTTTGGTCATTATAGTGCTATTAACCCGTTTACCCCTGTTGACCCTTCCCCAAGCTCTATCAGTACTATCTTAACCAGCGGGGATGGGTGGCATGATTTTCAAGGTAGTCGAGCGAGATTTATGATGACTTTTGTGAAATAGATCCTTAAAGTGAAAAACATTTGATCGATAGTTGACTTTTGGGTACAGACCTTTTTTAAACATCTTTCCATTTTGAGAGGTCTGGATGGTCGATTATGACTTCGTGGGAGGTTCAGTACGGTTCCCAAGGCACTTGGGAGCATTTTAGATTACTGGTTAGAAAGTTGGTCTTTGGCCATTGGGTGTTGACCCGGACAAATAGACCTGTGTTGGGAATTTTGAAACCACGAGTGAGTTCGTAGCGTCTTTTTATGTGTGAGTGCATGTCTGGTTTGTATCTGGGAGGTCTTGGGTGATTGTTGGATTTTGGGTTTAAGTTAATGAAAAACCAAAAGTTTTCTGCTGTCTGGTGTCTGCCGCAGCGGCTCCATATGAGCGGCAGCATTATCGCTGTAGCGAGGCTTGGCCGGTATGGCGAGTGTGTGAGGTTCGTAGCGAGTCACCATAGCGGACGGGGATCCGCTGAGGCGAAAAGCCAGAGAAGGGTTGTTGGTGCGAGCCTGTCACGACCTGACTAGGGCCATGACGGGCACCTGGGGCTAACCACCAAGCACCCCTCATTCTATTACTCATGCTGCTTTCATTCATATGTCTTATGCTCATAATCATAGAAAACTATTTCATTTGAAACATATTTACTTTATAAACATAAGCCCTTTTGGCTATAAAAATAATATATAAATACATGCATATACATATGAGAAACTTGGGAGACCATACTACCCACACTGCGTATCTACGAGCCTCTACTAGAGTACTAGACATATAGACCGGACAGGACCCCATTATGCCCAAACATGAATATACACATATGTACCAAAAGAATGATCAATGGCACCTCCGGAAAATGGAGTGCTCTCAAATCAGCTAGTAGCTCCTAGAGTCTGGATCACCTCCCTGTCTACCTGTGGGCATGAACACAGCGTCTAAAGAAAACGGACGTCAGTACGAACATTGTACTGAGTATGTAAGGCATAAGCAATAATGGAACATCAATGAAATAGGAAGGCATCGAATGAGGAGCAAGCTGTAACTGACTGAATCATAAAAGAAATAATGCTTGCTGGCTTACTCTCATAATCATCATCATATCATGTATGCATAAATATATAAGCTGCCCGACCATATCGATACGGTGTGATAATCAATAGCATTAGCATTAGCCAGGGTCCAGGCCTTCCGCGTCCGGGGTACCATCTCATGCCACCCACTAGTGGTGTCTGCCCATGCCATCTGGCCATGGTGTATAGCTGCCCTCCTTAGCGGTGACTGCCCGGCCATATAGGCGCGGTGTAATATCATCATCATGTACTCATCATAGCTCATCATAATATGCTCATCATAGTATGCTCATCATAATGTATGTATGGAAACTCAAGAACAACTATACTTTATCGGGGTGGCGTAAGGTCGTGAACCCCCGATTCCATTATAGAGCATTACAAGCATTCTGCCCCACCTTGAAGGAATTAGCATATCAGGTGAGTGTATACAATGAACAACATCAATAGACTATAGGCGACGTCATTAGCCTCATAGGAACATCATATCATTGACTGCAAATCTTTAGACTTAAGCTTATCATCATCGATATCGTACTCATAGTGTGTCTCATATCTCACATGGCTACTCATGAACAAGGACTCTTAGTTTTCTTAAAGATAAGAAATTCATGAAGGAGGAGGAAAATCATTCCATGGATTGATTCCTTAGAAAGAAAGGACTAGCCTCACATACCTTTGTTGTTTAACTAGTCTACCGCTTGCTTGTCCTCCTTTAATGCACACGTTCTACCTTCAAGATAATTCGTATCGACATTAGCTAAACAATTATAAAGACGTGCTTCCTAAAGCTAGGGAAAATTGGGCAGCATTTCCTTTGTTTATACGACTTCCTCCATATTCCATATCAACTCCCAAACATTCATAACAACAATCACAATATCATAAACATTAAGCATCATTCATTTGCATTATCCACATTTAGCAATTTCACTTCAATTCCTCTATAATCATGACCATAGTTCACTATCGCGTTCTTTCACATACAATACTTATTCCATGTTCTAAATATCGTTTATAACGTATTTATAATCTCAACATATCAATATCCACAATTCAATCCAAGGTTCCATTCGAAAATGACACTATTTTTGCATTTATGACCCATTTCCTATTTCCTTCTATAATCCAAGTGTTTCAACTTTTCAATACTTCAAATGAAATGAGAAGATCATGAAACTTACCTTGGATAGTGTAGAAACAAGCCTTGAGTGGAAGTATCCTTCTTGCACCAAAACCCTAGTTCATGTCCCTTGGATTTTCTTGGCTTGGATGAACTTTGATGTGTTTCATACACTTGGTTCACTTGAATTCTTGTTATTGATCTTTGATTTTCCTTGTATTCTTGTTCATGAAATGTATGGAATGTTCTAGAGGTCTTGAGAGAGATGAAGAAAATGTGAGAAATGAAATAAATGAAGTGGGAACACACTTATAAAATCAGAACTTGTTCAACTCGTCGGGACTTCCACAGACACTTTCACGGTCCGTGGAACATTATATGGCCGTGAAACTGGTCGTGGTTCACCACCAGCCAGTCACCAACTCTGCTGGGAGTTATATGGACCCTTCCACGGTCCGTATAAGGTTACACGGTCCGTGGAAGTGGCTGTGTAATCCACAATTTCTTCGATGTTGTCCCTGTCGTCTCGTTGATCTCCAAATCCTTATGGAACCTTCTTAACACTTGTTTATCACTTCATTAACAATCTAAGGGGTGTTATAACTCTTCCCCCAAAACATCATTAAGTCGTCATTAACTCGCTACTCGTGATTCTTACCCGACACACAACTTATGACCCGCTTTCCTTAGCAACTTTCATCTCCTACTTCCAATGTCTTTGGAAATCTTAATTAGGACCATTAAAGGCTATTTCTTACTTATCAAAATACCGTATATGTCATGCCTTTCATCAGTTTATTCACTATACGCTAATAGGGAATTTCTAAGGTGTAACAGAGCCCGCTGTAGCGGAGTCGTGATCGCTGCAACGAATGACGTGGACCAAATTCTATTTAGGGCCTAGCTAAAACCCTTCATTTCCTATCTCTACATTTATTGTTCCTAAGCATCTTTAAGGTGCTTTGAGGAAGTTTCAAAGGCGATTTCTCTTGAAGGTAAGTCCTCTAACCTAGATTTCATTCATTTACTTTTCTTAAGCATGAATCCTTGTTAGAAACTCTAACTTAAGAAGGAAGTCGGGTTTTGATGTTTACTTCAATAAGTGAGTTTTGGTCTTTTGAAATGAGATTTGTTGATGGATTTGACTAATCTAGCATGGAATTTGATAAATTATTGACTAATAGGCTTAAATCTTCCTTTAATGATTGATGAATTGAATGATTGAAAGTTAGGGTTTATACCCAAATTGGGGGTTTTGACTTAAATGATGAAATTGACCTATTCTTTAGTTAATATAGGAATTGAATAGTAGAGTTGAACTTCTAGAACGTTGGGTTACTGATCTCACCTTTGAAATACCCGTTTTTCCCTTGTGGGCCTGTTTTCCCCCTTTTCCATAGTTGATTTTGATTCGAAAGATAGTATAGTAATATAGGTATCGTTGCTTCTTATTTCTAACTTAGAATTCGATAATGGATAGACTTTGAGTACTTGGAGGCTCTTCAAAAAGGCAAGGCGAAGGTTTGATTGTTTGTGGCTCCCGTTCGGCTGCCGGGGAGGTTATAGCTTACCTTATGGTTAGACTTCAGTTAGCGAAGCATATGTAGAGTTGGAGATTGTCGAAGAAAGAATGTTACGCCTTCGGGTATGAAGTTGGGATGGATTACCTAGATTGGTATTGTTGTTTGATTGTGGGCTTGTTGCCTTGTTGCGATCTATTAGTCTGTTGTCGCGTGTGTGATAGTAGACTTGATACTTAGTCGTCGTATCATGATTGTAAAATTGTTATCCCTCACTTATTGGGTATTATCTTGGATAGAGGAAAGAACTTGAATTATTATTGATATTAAGATATGTGTCCATGTGTGACACGATTGATTTCATAGATTATCATTGATCAATGATATTATGCATAGAACTCATTCTCGTCTTTCATAATACACTGATATGAGCTTATACATGGTACTGATGATGATGAGAGAGATGAGAGGCCGATGCCCAAGGTCTTTACCGGGATCGAGAGAGTGTCCGATGCCCGAGGTCTTTGCCAGGATCGCGAGAATGGTACATGGAGTTAACGGGTCCCCCATGGGTCAATACTACCGAGACGTGGAGGTATTCCACCCAGAGCATGTGTGCAGGAGATTACATTGGCCATTGCATATACAGTCATTATTACGTTCACTTACTTATTGGATTCGGACTTGATATTTCTGTACTTAAGTTGTTAGTCTTAGACGGTGTTGTGTTTATACTTGATTGTCAGTATGTCTATTCTTCAATCTCTTCCTTTATATATATTAGCTAACTGTTGTCAACCTATGATACCTATCAGTATATAGTGTTTGTACTGATACTAGCTTGTATTCTTTTATGAGTGCAGGGTACGTGACATGTTCCACATCTACCCCTCGCGACTGATTATTCCCGAGGCCTTTATTGTCGAGTGTCTAGGGTGAGCACATTGATGGATCCGCAGCCCGAAAATTCTTAAATATTACTTGTCTTATCTTGTCATTCCGAGACGGTATTTTATATTTTGAGACTTGCACTTATTCCAGACCCATTGATGTCGTAGTGGATCTTGTACTGCCTTTAGACCAGATTCCTTGGGATTATGTTTGTACTGTTTCTGCACTTATCTATTTTATGATTTAGACTTATATATTTCGATGGGTGTATTTACTTTATATTGATTTGAGTTATGATTAAGGGACGGGTTTGCCTACCAGGTGGGAAAAGGGTTGGTGCCAGCATGTTCCCTAGTTTAGGACGTGATAAATTGGTATCAGAGCCCTAGGTTACCCAGTCTACAAGTATAAGAGCATGTCTATTAGAGTCTTTGGAATCGGTATGATGAGCTCCATACTTATCTACGAGAGGCTATGGGACAATTAGGAAACTTCAAACTCTTTTATTCTTTCATGCCACTTTATTCAAATTGGTATGTAGAACATTCAAATTAGTATCTAATTCATTCTATTCTCTCACAAATGGTGAGGACACAAGCTACTATCGAGAGGGACGAGGTACTCGAGCCACTGTTGTGTTACACCTCGAAAATTTTATGTTGATGCACAGTGAATAGGCTAACGAAGAGCACGAAGTATATGGTATTTTGATAAGTAAGGAATGACATTTGATGACCCTAATTAAGATTTCAAAGGTATTCGAAGTAAGGGGAGAAAGTTTGCCAAGAGAAGACAAGGCATACGATAAGTATTGGAAGAGATTTAAGAGTAACGAGTTAATGATGGATTAATAATGATTTGGAGAAGAGTTATAACGTCCCTTAGATTGTTAATGAGGTGATAAACAAGTGTTAAGAAGGTTCCATAAGGATTGGAGATCAAACGAAGTGACGAGAATAAGATCAGTGAATTGATGGGTTATACGATCGATTATACGGTCCGTATAATGTTATACGGTCCGTATAATGGACCGCAGAACCATCACAGTGAAGGTCCCTCACTGATGGGATTATACGGTCACTTATACGGACCGTATAAATTTATACGGATCGTATAATGTGCCGTATAATGGTCACAGAGACGAGGTGTTGAAGGGTCCATTTCACGGTCACTTATACGGACCGTATAAGTTTATACGGACCGTATAAGTGTCCGTATAATTTCCCGACGGGTCAAATTTTTTTGAGTTATTAAAAAGGGGACCAAGTTCATTATTTCATTTCCATTTTTCACTCCTTCTCTCTAGAACTCTCTAGAACACTTATCCCACAAAAATTCAAGAGATATTAGTGATTATCTACATCAAACTAAGTGAATCAAGTGTAAGAAACCCATTAAAGTTCATCCAAGACAAGAAATCCAAGTGAAGGTGAAACTAGGGTTTTGCTCAAGTGAGGTGTTTGCACCCAAGGTTCATTCCTACATCATCTAAGGTAAGTTTTATGATATTTCCATGTTGTTTAAGGTATTTGAAAGTTGAAACACTTGGATTATATAAGGAAATAGGAAATGGGTCATGAATGTGGGAATAGTGTCACTTTTGAGTAAATGTTTGGATTGAGTTATGATTCTTGATACATTATGATTATAATCATGTTATAAATGATATTGAGAGTATGGAATAGACATTGTATGTGAATGAACGTAATCGTGTGTTATGACCATGAATATGGATGATTGGAAGTGAATTGAGAAGTAAGGATAATGTAGGTGAATAAAGGCTATTGTTATGATGTTGTGAATGTTAGTATTGATGTTTGGGAGTTGATATATGATATGGAGGAAGTCATATAAATAAAGGAGATGCTGTCCAATTTTCTCTAGCTTTAGTCAAGTATGCTAAGCTATCGATTTTCTAATGTTAGTATGTACTCTAATGAAGGTAGAAACGTGAGCATTGAAGAAGAACGTGCAAGTGATAGAATAGTTGAACGGAAAGGTATGTAAGGCTAACCCTTCTTTCATAAGGCATGGTTCTTTGGCCAAATATCTATTCTTCTGTGAGCCTACGATGTCCTCCAAATGATCCTATCTCTAAAAAGCTACTAAGCTTATGATCCTCGATATGTCACGATTGTACTAAATTCCTTATACGACGAGTATTCCTCTAGGGGTAGATGAAATGAAAGACGATAGTAATGATGTTAAAGATGCTTATGAGCTCATATGTATATGTGCCTATGTATGGCTATTATGAAACCCCGAGCTTATATGGTCGGGTAGAATATATATATATATATATATATATATATATATATATATATATATATATATATATATATATATATATATAACCATATGTGCCGAGCCTTGGTAGGGCCAGGTATGTATGACACCGAGCCTTGGTAGGGCTAGGTATGTGAAACATGCTATGAACCTTCATGGTCGGGTATGCTATGTAAAGGCTATGTATATGCAATGTATATGATATATAAATGATATGTATATGATACGAATCTGAGTATGAATGAAAATATGAATACGAATACGAAAATGGATATGAAAGGTAAATGAGTACGGATACGTATACGGATACGGATATGGATGTATGTACACGGATACGCAATAGAAATGGAATGTCCCTATGAAAAGCAAGTAAGTGTTATGATGATGATACTATTATCTCCCATCCTATGCTATTTCATATGTTGTCTATTATGCTTTCATATTGATGTTGATCATGCTTTACATACTCAGTACATTCTTCGTGCGACGTCCTTTTGTTTGTGGACGTTGCGTCATGCCCGCGAGTGGCCGGGGAGACGGACTTGATCCATAGCCTCATTATTCAGGGACTACATAGCGGAGCTCCATTTCATTCGGAGCTACAGCTTTTGGTATAGATTCTTTTGTGTACATATTTATGGGCACGGCGGGGTCCTGTCCCGCCTATATAATATGACATACTCTTCTTAGAGGCTCGTAGACATGTGTATATGGTTAGATGTGTTTGGCCTTGTCGGCCTATATTTTGGGATATTATTTTGTTAAGCCTCGTCGGCTTATGTACATTTATTTGGGCATAGTTGCTAATGATGATATAAATGAATTGTCGCCCAATGGGATTTGTATGATGATGAATGAAAAGTATGATTTAGCTATGTGGCTCACCTAGATGTAATGTGAAAGTATGTTAAGAGGTGCCCGGGGGGGTTAGCACCGGGTGCCCGTCGCGGCCCTCCGGTTGGGTCGTGACAAAAGTGGTATTAGAGTAGTTCTGTCCTAGGGTGTGTCTATGAGCCGTGTCCAGTAGAGTCTTGGTTATGGGTGTGTTGCGCGCCACACTTATAAACAAGAGACTACGGGCATTTTAGGAATGAATGACCTTCTTTCTTCATAAGAATCGTGCGATAGAGCTATGATATAAGAACTTCTTGTTCCTTAACCGTGTGTTATGTATTTTAGAAATGCCTGTAAAGAGAAAGGCTACGGCAGCCCAAAAGGGCAAGACGGTGGCAGAAAAGCGGGGGTGAAAGAGCACCGCCACGGTAGTAGAGGAAAGTGAGTCCCGAGTGCGGCTCGATCTCGGTCCTCCCGTTCGGTACCTATTAGAGGAGCGTGAGGGAGCCTCGGCCCCGGCTCCGGCACCTCCTCGGCTCCTCCACCGGATGCTTCGGGCCAAGATGTAAAAGAGGCCATTCATTTGCTTACTCAATTGGTTCTTTGCCCGGACTCGGCGGCAAAGTACGGGGCAAGGTGATAGGGCTGTTAGTGCAAGGGCCGTGATTTCATTAGTTTGAACCCTCCGAATTCTTTAGATCAAAGCCGGATGAGGACCCTCGAATTTTATTGATGGTATGTTGAGGACGCTTCGGTTGATACATGTTTCGGACACCGAATCGGTCCGAATCGGTGGAGTTAGCATCCTATAGATTGAGGGATGTTGCGGTTCATTGGTATACGGTTTGGATGGCTTCACGGGGAGCCAATGCACCTCCTCCGGTATGGCAAGAATTTGTAGATGCTTTTCTCCGACATTATTTGCCTCCGAAGTTCGGCGAGCTAGAGCCGACAAGTTCTTGAATTTGAGGCAAGGAAGCATGAGTGCTCTAGAGTATAGTCTCCGCTTCAATTCTTTGGCTAGGTATGCTTCGGCCATGGTAGCGGATATGGGTGACCGAGTGCACCGATTTGTGAAAGGCCTAGGGCCACATTTGATGGATAGATGCTTGACCGCGTCCCTTCAGGACAATATGGACATTTCACGCATCCAAGCCCATGCTCAAAATTTAGAAGAAAGCCTACAACAACAAAGAAGTGAGCGTGAGCATGATAGAGGGCATAACAAGAGGGCTAGATCTTCGGGTCGATGAGTGAGTATAGAGGCGGGCACAGACAGCAGTTTTCGAGGCATTCAAGCCATTCTATGACTAGTGCGCCTCCACGGTTTTCAAGCCAGAGATTTGATAGATCTACTCATCGTTGGCCGAGTCAGAGCTTTTCGGGATCTCAGTTTAGAGGTGATTCGGGTCAGGCGAGGCCACCCATACCACGATGTTCCCAGTGTGGGAACTTACATTGGGGTCAGTGCCGATTGGGTTCAGAGGCTTGCTATTCATGTGGTCGACCGAGCCATATTATGCGTGATTGCCCCTCAGTTGGTGGTAGAGGTAGGACCCAGCCTTCAGGGTCGGTAGCCGGATCTTCGTCATCTATACGCCCTATGGGGCCAGGTTCACATGCGCCAGTCGGCCATGGTAGAGACAGGGGGAGAGTCCCCAGTTCTAGCGGTCCTCAGCACCGTATTTATGCTTTGGCTGGACGCCAAGATCTTGAGTCTTCTCCTGATGTTGTCACAGGTATATTATCGGTATTTTCTCATGATGTATATGCTTTGATAGATCCGGGCTCCACGTTGTCATATGTTACTCCGTATATTGCGGGTCGGTTTAGAGTCAAACCGGAGTCGATCAAACCTTTTGAGGTGTCTACACCCGTTGGTGAATCGGTAATAGCTAGCCGAGTATATAGAAATTGTGTAATTGTGATTTGTGATCGTCGTACTATGATTGACTTGCATGAGTTAAAAATGGTGGATTTTGATGTTATTATGGGCATGGATTGGTTGGCTTCTTGCTATGCCAATGTCGATTGTAGAATGAAAATGGTTCGTTTCCAATTTCCGGGAGAACTAGTTTTAGAATGGAAAGGAAATACGGCGTCACCAAAGGGTAGGTTTATTTCCTATCTAAAGGCAAGGAAAATGATCACAAAAGGTTGCATTTATCATCTAGTGCGGGTTCAAGATGTAGAAGCTGAACCGCCGACTCTTCAGTCAGTTCCCGTAGTGAATGAATTTCCGGATGTGTTCCCGGAAGAGCTTCCAGGTCTCCCTCCCGAGCGGGAGATTGATTTTGCTATTGATGTGTTGCCAGACACTAAGCCTATATCTATTCCTCCTTATAGAATGGCTCCCGCAGAATTGAAAGAGTTGAAGGAGCAATTGAAAGACTTGCTTGAGAAAGGCTTTATTCGGCCTAGTTCATCCCCGTGGGAGCACCCGTATTGTTTGTTCGAAAGAAAGATGGCTCCTTGAGAATGTGCATTGATTATCGGCAATTGAATAAGGTGACGATTAAGAATAAATATCCTCTTCCGAGGATTGATGACTTATTTGACCAATTACAAGGCGCCAAATGGTTTTCAAAGATAGATTTAAGATCCGGGTATCATCAAGTGAGAGTTAGGGAGAAAGATATCCCTAAGACAGCCTTCAGAACAAGATATGGCCATTTTGAGTTTCGGGTGATGTCATTTGGGCTAACTAATGCACCGGCAGTATTTATGGATTTGATGAACGATGTGTTCAGACCCTTCCTAGATTTATTTGTGATTGTATTCATTGATGATATCTTGGTGTATTCTAGATTCGAGACAGAACATGCGGATCATTTGCGTATTGTCCTCAGAGTTCTTCAAACTCGAGAGTTGTTTGCAAAATTTTCTAAGTGTGAGTTTTGGTTGAACTCAGTGACATTTACGGGGCACATTGTTTCGGCCAATGGTATTCGGGTAGATAGCCAAAAGATTGAGGCCGTGAAGACTTGGCCAAGGCCCAACTCTACGGAGGTTCGTAGCTTTCGGGCTTAGCGGGATATTACGGGAGATTTGTTGAGGGTTTCTCTTCTATTTACGCACCACTCACAAAGTGACCCGAAAATCGGCAAAGTTTCAATGGACGGATGCTTGTGAACGTAGTTTCCAAGAGCTAAAAGATAGATTGACTTAGCACCCTGATCCCGACACTTCCGGAGGATTGGAAGGTTATGTTGTTTATTGCGATGCTTCAGGCATTGGGCTAGGCTGTGTATTAATGCAACATGGTAAGGTGATTGCGTATGCTTCAAGGCAATTACGAAAACATGAGAAAAATTATCCAACTCATGATCTAGAATTGGCTGCAGTGATTCATGCATTAAAGATGTGGAGACATTACTTGTATGGTGTTCATGTGGATATTTACACAGATCATAAGAGCCTTCAGTATATCTTCAAGCAGAAAGAGTTGAATTTGCGGCAACGACGATGGTTGGAGTTGCTAAAAGAATATGATGTTGATATTCTGTATCACCCCAGAAAGGAAGATGTTGTGACTGATGCTCTTAGTCGCAGATCTATGGAAAGTTTGTGTGATGTACAACCAGAGAAAAGAGAGATGGCTCGTGAGCTCCAACAGTTAGCTAGCCTAGGAGTTCGAGTAGTGGACTCAGGTAGCAGGGGGACGACCATGCTAATGCATTACAGAGATACACTCCCTCAGAAGGAGAAGTCATCATTTGAGATTGCAGGAGACGGAGTTCTCCGATGTCGAGGCAGTGATGTTCGGCCTAAAATTGCATATAGTTAGCTATTAGTTGCCTCACATTTTAGTACTTTTAATTGTCTTTTGAGTATTAATTGTAATGAGTTGTGCTTAATATTATATTTTACTATGTAGGAATAAAGCGGTGTAAAGATGAAGAGATTTGGAGCAAAATTGAATAAAAAGCAGAAAAAAAAAAAAAAGGGGAGACAAAGTGGGAGACACTCCCTAAACTTTGTCTCCCAAGTAGAAGACGAAAGAAAAGAAGCAAAAGAGAGAGTGATATACCTGGCAGCAAATTGACGAAGGCAGAAAATTGACGAAAGTTGAAGGCTTGAAGCTCTCGCGTCGCACGCCTGACACGAATAAAAGTGTCTCTGAATCTTGGGTTTTCTGATTTTTTGTGTTGCACCCGCGACGCGGGTGTGACGCGCCTCCGCTGTTTTTTCGTAGTCCGAATTAGATTTGATTTTTAAAAGCCCAGGCCTTTTGGTACCCTATAAATACATATTCTACACTGTTTTTACATAACTTTGGATAACTTGAAACCCTTAGTTCACAACTTATGACATAGAGAGAGCTTAGAGCCGCCGTGGAGGCCGGAGTTACAGGGTTTTACCTTCTCTTCTCTGTAATACTTATTTTGATATTTTTATTCGGATGATTTGTTGTTTTTCCCCCATGTCTATGTGGAGCTAAACTCTTTAGTTCTAGGGCTTTGACACAAACATGAAAGTTGACGTTTGATTATCGTTTCTATCTATTGATTTTCTATCTTTGGGTTATTTATTTATTCTTGGTCTTAATTGTTTGATTACTTGATCACTAATTGAACACTATATGTGGTGCGGGAATTGGACTTGAAAAAGGGAATTCACGTACGTAATAAGAATAAATAGGGTTTGTTCGATTTAATCGTTTCGCTGCGAGGATAGAGATATACCCGTTAGCCCTACTTAGTTGAATACGGAGAAATAAATGCGTTCTTGTTACCTGCGACGACCATAGAGATATAGGCGTTATAGTAGCATCTACGAGTAGTTCGAGAGAATATCATAAAGTTACAATTAACCCGTCATAGTAACCCATAGGTAGAACGATTTGAAAACTCAAGTTTGGATTGTTAGTGGTCATAGCCCTGATCTCTTCTCCGAAAAAAATTTGCTCTTTCTTGGTTGAAGTTCATTATTTGTTTTCTTTTATTTTTAATTAGTTTACAAATATAATTTGGATTTTATTTCTTGTTTAGATAATTAGCATTAGTTTAATTTGATAAATAGTTAATTATAAGTCTCTGTGGGATCGATATCTGGACTTAAAAATCCTACATTACTTGTACGACCGCGTATACTTGCGTGTGCGTTAGGGAGCAACAGGCAGATTATGTGTTCCTGATGTGGCAGGTTTACACCACCAAATATTGAGAGAAGCTCATTCTTCCCGTTATTCTTTCTACCCCGGAGCAACGAAAATGTATCATGATCTTAAATCCGTATATTGATGGAATGGGATGAAGAAAGATATAGCAGAATTTGTAGCTAAATGTCACAATTGCAACAAGTGAAAATCGAGCACCAAAAGCCGGGCGGATTGTTGCAAGCTATAGAAATCCCAACTTGGAAGTAGGAAGTAATTAACATGGACTTCATTACAGGCTTACCCCGTTCTCGACGTAAGTATGATTCCATATGGGTGATTGTGGATAGACTCACGAAGTCAGCTCATTTCTTACCAGTCAAAACGACATATGTAGCAGAAGATTATGCAAAGCTCTATGTTAAAGAGATAGTGCCACTTCATGGTGTTCCAGTATCTATTATCTCAGACAGAGGAACTCAGTTTACGGCTAATTTCTGGAAGTCCTTCCAAGAGGGTTTGGGGACTCATGTGAGCCTTAGCACGGCATTTCATCCACGGTGATGGACAAGCTGAACGTACCATTCAGACCCTTGAGGATATGTTACGGGCATGCATGTTAGATTTTGGAGGTAATTGGGAGGATCACTTACCACTCATTGAGTTTGCTTACAATAATAGTTATCATTCTAGCATCCAAATGGCCCCGTATGAGGCTTTATATGGGCGAAAGTGTAGATCCCCAAATGGGTGGTTTGAAGTAGGAGAGACGAAATTAATAGGGCCGGACTTGGTCCAGCAAGCCATAGAAAAAGTTAAGCTTATTCAAGATCGGTTATTAGCAGCCCAAAGTCGTCAAAAGTCCTATGCGGATAATCGCCGAAGGGACTTAGAGTTTCAAGTTAAAGATTGGGTATTCTTAAAAGTGTCGCCAATGAAGGGTGTTATGAGATATGGCAAAAAGGGGAAGCTTAGTCCTCGGTACATTGGGCCTTATGAAATTGTGCGCAAGGTAGGCAAAGTGGCTTACGAATTAGATCTACCTCCTGATTTGGAGTCAGTTCACCCAGTTTTCCATGTCTCGATGCTTCGTAAATGTGTTGGAGATCCTACTAGGATCGTTCCAGTAAATGATGTTCAAGTGACAGAAAAACTGATTTATGAAGAGGTACCCATTGCCATATTAGATAGGCAAGTACGGAGGCTTAGAAACAAAGAAGTGGCCTCAGTTAAAATTTTGTGGAGAAATATTAACCGAGAAGAGATGACATGGGAAGCGGAAGATATCATGAAATCCAAATACCCGCACTTATTTCAGTCCCCGAAAGAGGGCCAAGATGAGACATCAAGATCATAAGGTATGTATGTTTTCCTTTTATGCATTGGGTCGTGTGTGGCCAAATTGTATTGCTATTGTGTTGTTGCCCTGTGAGGCATTGTTATTTTGGGTTGTCGTGACAGGATGGTAGTGCCATATTATAGGGGAAACTCTGGCAAAATTTTTACAGAATCCCCGAGAACTTAACATTCGAGGACGAATGTTCTTAAGGGGGGAAGAATGTTACACCTCGAAAAATTTTCTGTTGATGCACAGTGAATAGGCTAACGAAGAGCACGAAGTATATAGTATTTTGATAAGTAAGGAATGACATTTGATGACCCTAATTAAGATTTCAAAGGTATTCGAAGTAAGGGGAGAAAGTTTGCCAAGAGAAGACAGGGCATACGATAAGTATCGGAAGAGATTTACGAGTAACGAGTTAATGATGGCTTAATAATGATTTCGAGAAGATTTATAACGTCCCTTAGTTTGTTAATGAGGTGATAAACAAGTGTTAAGAAGGTTCCATAAGGATTGGAGATCCAACGAAGTGACGAGAATAAGATCCATGAATTGATGGGTTATACGATCGATTATACGGTCCGTATAATGTTATACGGTCCGTATAATGGACCGCAGAACCATCACAGTGAAGGTCCCTCACTGATGGGATTATATGGTCACTTATACGGACCGTATAAATTTATACGGACCGTATAATGTGCCGTATAATGGTCACAGAGACGAGGTCTTGAAGGGTCCATTTCACGGTCACTTATACGGACCGTATAAGTGTCCGTATAATTTCCCGACGGGTCAGATTTTTTTGAGTTATTAAAAAGGGGACCAAGTTCATTATTTCATTTCCATTTTCCACTCCTTCTCTCTAGAACTCTCTAGAACACTTCTCCCACAAAAATTCAAGAGATATTAGTGATTATCTACATCAAACTAAAGGAATGAAGTGTAAGAAACCCATTAAAGTTCATCCAAGACAAGAAATCCAAGTGAAGGTGAAACTAGGGTTTTGCTCAAGTGAGGTGTTTGCACCCAAGGTTCATTCCTACATCATCTAAGGTAAGTTTTATGATATTTCCATGTTGTTTAAGGTATTTGAAAGTTGAAACACTTGGATTATATAAGGAAATAGGAAATGGGTCATGAATGTAGGAATAGTGTCACTTTTGAGTAAATGTTTAGATTGACTTATGATTCTTGATACATTATGATTATAACCATGTTATAAATGATATTGAGAGTATGGAATAGACATTGTATGTGAATGAACGAAATCGTGTGTTATGACCATGAATAGGGATGATTGGAAGTAAATTGAGAAGTAAGGATAATGTAGGTGAATAAAGGCTATTGTTATGATGTTGTGAATGTTAGTATTGATGTTTGGGAGTTGATATATGATATGGAGGAAATCGTATAAATAAAGGAGATGCTGTCCAATTTTCTCTAGCCTTAGTCAAGTATGCTAAGCTATTGATTTTTTAATGTTAGTATGTACTCTAAAAAAGGTAGAAACGTGAGCATTGAAGAAGAACGTGCAAGTGATAGAATAGTTGAACGGAAAGGTATGTAAGGCTAACCCTTCTTTCATAAGGCATGGTTCTTTGGCCAAATATCTATTCTTACGTGAGCCTACGATGTCCTCCAATGATCTTATCTCTAAAAGCTACTAAGCCTATGATCCTCGATATGTCACGATTGTACTAAATTCCTTATACGACGAGTATTCCTCAAGGGGTAGATGAAATGAAAGACGATAGTAATGATGTTAAAGATCTTATGAGCTTATATGTATATGTGTCTATGTATGGCTATTATGAAACCACGAGCTTATATATGGGTAGGGTAGAATATAGTAAATATGTGTATATATAATGCGCGCATGCCACTGCAGTTGGGTACGGATAACCCTGAGCCTCGGTAGGGCCAAGTATGTATGACACTGAGCCTTGGTAGGGCCAGGTATGTGAAACACCGAACCTTCATGGTCGGGTATGCTATGTAAAGGCTATGTATATGCAATGTATATGATATGTAAACGATATGTATATGATACGAATGATATGTATATGATATGAATATGAGTATGAATGGAAATATGAATACGAATACGAAAATGGATACGAAAGGTAAACGAGTACGGATACGTATACGGATATGGATGTATGTACACGGATACGCAATAGAAATGGAATATCCCTATGAAAAGCAAGTAAGTGCTATGATGATGATACTATTATCTCCCATCCTATGTCATTTCATATGTTGTCTATTATGCTTTCATATTGATGTTGATCATGCTTTACATACTCAGTACATTCTTCGTACTGACGTCCTTTTGTTTGTGGACGCTGCGTCATGCCGCGCAGTGACCGAGGAGGCAGACTTGATCCATAGCCTCATTATTCAGGGACTACATAGCGGAGCTCCATTTCATTCGGAGTTACAGCTTTTGGTATAGATTCTTTTGTGTACATATTTATGGGCACGGCGGGGTCCTGTCCTGCCTATATGATATGACATACTCTTCTTAGAGGCTCGTAGACATATGTATATGGTTAGATGTGTTTGGCCTTATCGGCCTATATTTTGGGTTATTATTTTGTTAAGCCTCGTCGGCTTATGTACATTTACTTGGGCATAGTTGTTAATGATGATATAAATGAATTGTCGTGATGAGATTTGTGATGATGAATGAAAAGTATGATTTAGCTATGTGGCTCACCTAGATGTAATGTGAAAGTATGTTAAGAGGTGCCCGGGTGGGTTAGCACCGGGTGCCCGTCACGGCCCTCCGATTGGGTCGTAACATATTGGGGCCCGCACGAGTTGACGAGGAGAAGCTAGAGGCCGCGGTAGAGCTAAAGGTTGTGGTCTTTCACCGGCCGAGCGGGGCCACGTGGCAAGACGAGAGGCGATCGATCGAGGTTCTCGAGATTTGCCGGAGCACGGCCTACTAAACGGGCGAGGTAGCGGGAGGTATGGGGCCAGCCCAGACTCACCCCGAGGTCATGTTTGATCCAGCATTCGAGGACACTATGGCCCGCATCCTTTTTCATCTCAATGCTCAGCATACCGTGGGTGGCGCCACTACGCCAGGTGGTTCGCAGACCAGAGCAGGAGTTCGTACTCTACGAGCGAGGGAGACGGTACACGGGGATGCGGCCTGTCGGCCGCACGGCCCGCGCATTGGTATACCAGGCCTTGAGGGCGCTCCTAGGCCAATAGTAGGCAAGGTCTTTACACTTGGGGATCAGAATCTTGTTAGTAGATTCTTGAAGATGGAGCCGCCCAGATTCTTTGGCACACCTAGTGAGAACACGTATGAGTTCATTATGGATATGCATGAGAGGCTACATAAGATGGGTACTGTGGAGTCATATGGTGTGGATTATGCGTCTTTCCAGCTTTGTTAGGATGCGAAGACGTGGTGGAGGTATTTTATTGAGGGCAGACCTATTGGTTCACCTTTACTCACCTAGGCACAGTTTCACTAGGCTTTGCGAAGAAGTACGTGCTACGTACTTTGAGGGATCAACATAGGGATGAGTTCACTCATTTGCAGCAGAGGGGTATGTCAGTGGTAGATTATGAGGCTCGGTTCCTATGTTTAGCTCGATATCCAACACAGTTGATTCCGACAGAGACAGAAAAGGTTCGAATATTTTTGGGTGGATTTGTGCTTCCACTTCATATTGCTTATCTTTATCTTATAGCCTTAGGGTCTTCCTTTCAAGCGATAGTGGATCATGTTGTGAGTGTCGAGTCGGCCAAGGCTCGATCATTTGGAGGGGCTAGTGAGAAGAGGCCTCGTCAGTATGAATGATACAGTGGTTCTAGTTCTAGAGGTAAGGGGCGGTATTCCAGGACCTATCAATCACACCCCAGCCCCCTCCCCCCCCCCCCCCCTTTCAGTTCGCACTTCGAGCGTCTTACGGTGGCCTTTCAGGGCAGAGTAGTTGTGGGTCGACAAGCTTCACGTAGGTTCGTTTACTCGACCGGCCTACCGAGGTGATTTCTTGCGGTTCCTCGGCTTTAGTGATTCGCACGACAACCGAGCTTATTTTATTTTTTGTAATCCCGATCACATTGTAAGAGAGTACACCGAACCTAAATGGGGTGGGACTCAGCAGATCTCCCAATTCCAAACCCCTAGGACTCCGGCGTCTTCTATAGCCGAGGTGGTTTTTCAGCTAGAGGCAGTGCTCATTTCTATCCACAGTGGTTCGCATTCGTCCAGGGGTGGACATCAGTCCAGGATGGGTGGTTCCCAGGTCTTTAAGGGGGAGCGTAGTCTGGCCAGAGTGGCTGTGGTAGTGCTCATTGCTATGCTTTTCTCGGTAAGCCCGAGATCGAGGCATCCGATGCTGTAGTATTATGTAACATTTACGTTCGTCATTGGGTAGCTTTAGTCCTATTGGATCCCTATTCTACAATCCCATATGTGTCTACTTATCATTATGTTAGTTGGGATTTGACTCATGACCGTCTTGACGTGCCAATTCATGTGTCTACTCCGATTAGCGATTTTGTTGTGGTTAATCAAGTCAATCGGTCTTGCTTAGTTACTTTTATGAGGTACGACATGTGGGTAGACTTGATGATCTTGGATATGGTATATTTTGATATTATTTTGGGTCTGAGTTAGTTGTCCCCGTACCATATAATCTTGGATTGTAACACCAAAACAATCACCTTAGCCATGCTTGAGATTCCTTGACTTGACTGGAGGGGTACTCCGAGTCCCGCTCCGAAGAGGATAATTTCCTATCTCTGCGCGAAAAAATTAGTCGACAAGGGTTGTTTGGGCTACTCGGCCCATGTTCGTGATACAAGTGTTAATTCTCTTCCCCTTGGGTCTATACCCGTTGTGTGTGAGTTCACAGAGGTATTCCCTTCTGATTTGCCTGGTATGCCACTCGATTGTGACATTGACTTCTATATCATCTTAGATCCAAGCACTCGCCCTATTTTTATTCTGCCATATAGGATGGCACCTGCTGAGTTGAGAAACTTGAAGGAGCAGTTGTAGGATCTTCTGAGTAAGGGATACAATAGACCGAGCATCTCTTCTTGGGGCTCTTCCATGTTATTTGTGAAGAAGAATGATGGGACGATGAGGATGTACATAGATTACTGTTAGTTGAACAAGGTTACCATTCGTAATAAGTATCCTATTCCTCGCATTGATGACTTGTTCAACCAGCCTCAGGGTGCTTCTGTGTTTTCGAAGATTGATTTGAGGTG
>NC_081353.1:62953553-63018520 GCF_029784015.1 Lycium ferocissimum
AAGATTATGCAAGGCTATATCTTAAGGAGATAGTGCGACTTCATCGTGTTCCGATATCTATTATCACAGATAGAGGAGCACAATTTACTGCTAAATTCTGGAAGTCCTGTTCACAACATATAACCGATAATAAATTGGTATATTTTGTTTTGTTTGATTAATTTTCATTTCATCTTTCTTTTATTTGATTATAAGAAAAAAAAAAGATACTTAAGTAAACAAAATCATAAAATTCTTTTTCTTTACTATTTTTTTTAGAAAAGAAACTGATAATAAAAAACGTAGTTCATCTGACTACTAATCCAGACAGATTATTACTTATCTTTTTTCATTTTACCAATTTAATAAAATTAAACTTTTTATGCATATACAATAAACTTTTTTTTTTTAATCTATTCTATCTCTATTAAATTTATAAAAATATAATTTATTGGTTTCTACTTGCCTCCGTTTTTTATTTATGTGACACCGTTTGATTTGATACAAAGTTTAAAGAAATGATGACTTTTTAAATTTATGCTCTAAAATAAATTTTAGATATTTATACAATTATAAATCATTTCATTAAAGATAAAAGAGAAATTTTAAAATTAAGTTAGTTTTAATTATAGAAAGATGAGTCTCAGAAAGGAAATGGTGGGAGTAAAGTGGGAGAGAGGGCGCATTTTCTCGTCACTAGTTGTAAATTGTAATATAGTTTGACGTGGTTAACAAACTTTATTTTAATTTGTTTTTTAAAAATCGAAACGCGAGAAATCTATTCCTATAGCAGTGAGCCAAAGTGATGTTTGAATTACCTGCTATACAACTTTTCAGAGAAAAGGTTCATCATCAGCTGCTCGTTTTCTTCTTTCCATATAAACCCTAAACCCTTTGGGTTCTACTATGGATTCTCGTCGACCGTCTCGGGTAATAGATCCAAAGGTTCGTCGGGTGGGTTTTTTCGCACCCGACCCGGATAATAACTATCCCTCATCTCCATCTTCTTCATCTCCAGCAATGATCTCACAGGCAGTCCCTGTTCCCAATTCTACGACGTCGTCGTTGCGGCCTCCTCGACGGTCCGAGAGTGAGGAGCAATTGGTGGTGGGAAGTTATAATCCTGTGCAGTCAATGCTCGGAGCTTCTCCCGCGTCCAGTGGAATTGGTGTAGACGGCGAGTTTTCTGAGGATTCTACTAACTGGGTTCGTCAAACTGATGGGTTCGGTATATTGACGGAGTCGAAAGATGATCAGAGTACCTCTAACATTGGTAATTCTATTACTCCCTCCTGCCAATTTAAGAGGCACCAAGTTTAAGAAACAAACAAAAGGGATACTTTTGAATCTTGTAGTCTTAATTTAAAGATATGTGTAGTCCTTTAAATCTTAGGTCTTAAACTTGCCATGTAGAATGTTGGAATTGAAAAACTTACTAAATATAGAAAGAGACACTTTTTTTGGGACAGACCAGACAAACCAAAAAGTAAAGTAAGACACTTAAATTGAGACGGAGGGAGTAATTTATTAAACTGGGAAATGTGGTTATTACATTTATTTGCCCTTTGTGTGCGAGAGGAAGGGGGCTAGCATCCTCCTCTCCTCTTCCCCTGTTTAGTAGTCCCTCCATCCTATGTGACACCATTTTACTAGGCTCAAAGTTTAAGAAAGAAAGAAAGTCTTTTAGAATTTGTGGTTCAAAACAAGCTTTAGATATTTGTGTGGCTGTAAATCATCTCATAAAATTAAATTATTTCTAAATATAGAAAGGTGGTATTATTTTTTGGCCAGACTAAAAAGGAAAGTATGCAACATAAATTGGGACAGAGCAAGTAGTATTATTTAATTATCACATAGTTTCTTATTCTTCAATGTGTATCATCATTTGCTTTATATCTTGCTATTTTGCTGGGTTTTTTTCTTTCTTTTTGAGCTGAGGGTCTATCGGAAACAGCCTCTCTACCTGCACAATGTAGGGGTAAGGTTTGTGTACAACACTGCCCTCCTCAGACCCCACTTATGGGATTACACTGGGTATATTGTTGTTGTTGTTAATATAGTTATTGCATTTGAAGTTAACACTGCCTTTGTGGAAAACATAGCTGGTCCTTCGCATAGGGGTACAAAATAGCCATACATTATGGGTGTGTTTGGTATGAATGAAAATATTTTCCAGGAAAATAAGTAGGCTTCTTACTTATTTTCTTGTGTTCGGTACCTAAGTAAAAAGTATTATCCTAAAAGCAACAACAATAACACACCCAGTATAATTCCACAGGTGGGGCCTGGGAAGGGTAGAGTGTATGTAGACCTTACCCCTACCTCATGAGCATTTGTATATAATTTAGACAAATAATATGGGTGTGAGGGTAGGGGTGGGGGTGTGGGGTGGTGGGTATGGAGGCTACGGGGAAGATGAGGTGTGTTGGAGGGTGGTGAAGGCAATCAGTGTAGAATGCCACTTGTGGAACTTGTTTTTCCTACTTCCGCTAGGGAAGTCATATTCCTCATTTTTAAGGAACTTGTTTTCCTACGGAAAATGTTTCTCATAAATTTTGACCAACCGAACATGGAAATTTGGTGGAAAACGTTTTCCTCCATACCGAACACACCCTGCTGTCTGCCTATAATGATAGATGAATCAAAAAATTTCATTCAACTTATTCTTTCATTGAAATTGAGATTTTTGCCTACCCTCCAATTTTATTTTCCAAAATTTGAAACCTAGGTTAGTGCTTTTTAAACATATGTATAGATTACCTCCGTTTTAGTTTAGGGGTTTTTAATGCTAGATATTATGGAAAATGTCCTGTTGTATTTGTTACAAAATTAAATATGTATATGAAAAAAGACAGGACGAACTTTTGCTCATTTCCTTCTCTGCTTGATGTGGAGTTATATGATAATGTAGATTTAAATTCCTGAACCGATTTAAATTCCTTAACCCAGTCTGAAATATCAATTGAACACAAGATACAGCAGTTCTATGTAGCTCTACTCTTCTGACACCATGTCCTGTGCACATTCAGTAGCATCTTGTACCTTGCAATTTTAGCTTTATCCATGGGGTTCTATATGATAATGTTTGATGCTATATTAGGACGACACATGGAGCATTATTACTGATGTAGTTCAAGGTTTTGTCTGAGCTATCATTTCTGAGTTTTAACATCTCAAGAGCAGTAAGAATGCCGGTGCTAAATAATGCTTTGTGCTTGCAATATCAGCACTAAGCTTCTTTGTTCGCCGATTAAGAACAGTTCGGTTTGCTGAAAGGAGAGTTCTCCTCCCGTAAAGAATTTTGATCTTGCTAGAACCAGTGTTTCGCAGATGAGGATAAAAGATTTTTTTCTCTTGCAGAACGGGTCAATGTAAAAGTTACTGAAACACCAGATGGAGTAGAAAGAAATGCAAAGCCACTGAAAGGGAAGACCACCAAAGCTGAAAGGCGTGCGCTGCAGGAGGGTCAACGAGCTGCAAAGGCTGCTGGAAAAGGTTTCAATCATCTTCCCTTTTTAGTTAGGAAAGCATCTACTAATTCCACGTAGCAAGGATTTTAAAGTTTCTTTTCTTTCTGATACAATTTTAATAAATTGGTTGTCACAATTATTTTTTTTTCCCACCCGGTGTCCGGTACCCACATTGGAGCCCCGACTAATCCGGATTTGCGCCCAGTAAGGCCCATTTAAGGAGGAAGTTCTCCCTATCAGGATTTTTTCCATACCCGGGCTCTAATCCGAGACTCTGGTTAAAGGTAGAGGGATCCTATCCACCCCACCACAACCCTTGGTAGTATCACAAGAATTAGTATTATTCATTTTCTAGAATTATATTATTTACTGAATTACGTGCTTATTCTGTGTCATGATTTCTATTAATTGCGTCTCTTCGTCGGCAGTCCCCCTCCTTTTCCAGATGCTTGTGCTTCTCTCTTGTTAGTGGATAATACAGTTTAGTCAATATGCTGCTGTTTGAAACATCAATCTTATGTTGTTTGATTGTCATTCTTGATAGTAGAACTGATAGCCAAACAAAAAAAAGGATATTAGACTGATGGAGGATAAAGTATTACTTGGTAAGTTTTTATCTAACTTTGGTTTGTGAGACTCCGTATAGGTTGTTCTCCTTGTCAACCTCTGATATTCTTCCGAAGAAAAGTTATGCTATCACCTGGCAGCTCTTACATGTGTGATTAGCATTATTCTTGAATGGCCATCTCTTTGTGATGTTGAGGATATCCCGTTGTATATATATGAGTGAAGTCATGATATGCACTAACTAGCTATACACTGTGCTTGTGTGTTTGAAATCCATAAAATTCTCCAGGACAAGGTAGGTCAATATCTAAAGGCTTGCATTTTCATTTGAAGCCACCAAATAGTGTCATCAATTTTTTTAGCCCTCATTAATTTTTTTCAGGTTTTTCCTTTTTACATTACATATTTTTAGAATATCTGATTGCGGGTTATTTTGATAATTTTGGCTGTCCAGTAGCTTCTTCAGCCTAATATTTGTGTACTCTTTTTGGCCATAAATACATTTTATTCTGAGCTGCAGAAGCTGCTTTCATTTTTTTTTTTTTTAAACTGGTAACTGTATCTATATTTCATCTGAGCAAAACAGTACATGGGTTATACTGAAACCATATTTTCATAAGACCTCCATTACTCTACTGTCCTGTTCCTATATTGAATCTAAAACGTCAATGATGGAAAGAGTCTCATTTGAGTAAGCCTGATTACACCAAAAGCATAAGCTCAAAAGACAATTCAGCTTGATCTTTTGCATACTATTCTCTACATTCTCAAAACATCTAGAATTCCTCTCCTTCCAAATAGTCCACCAGATACTTGCTGGGACAATTCTCCATCTACATCTGTTCTGTGCCTGCCAACCTCCTTCCTCCCAACTCTGAAGTGCTTCTGTAATCTTTCCCGGCATAGTCCATGAAATGCCTTTGAGATTTAAGAATAGTCTCCAAAGCTGTCCTGTAATCTTGCAGTGTAGAAATAGCTGGTTAACTGTCTCTGCATCTTCACCACAAAAGAAACATCTGGAACATAAAGGCATCCCCCTTCTCATCAGATTGTCTTGTGTCAGTACTGAGAAGCTGCTTTCATTTTGCCAATATCAATTGGTTATGCATGACAGCATGAGTCTATAGTAGTCTGTTCTTGAATAGCTTTCCCTGTCACTACATGTGCGTTGTTGCCCCAAAGATATTTTTTGTCTTTCTTTTCTGAAACATGAACATTGGAATGATGCGTTTAAATGGAGCAACACGAATATTTAGGATTCATATAGTCGACCGCAAGTCCATAACTAGCTTGGAATTGAAGCATAGTAGTAATAGTAGTAGTTGTTGTTCTTTCCTTCTTGCGCTCTCTCTTTTTTTTTTTTTTTTTTCCTCTCGAAACATGAAAGAAGGTTTTTTGTTGTGGTTTTACCTTGGAAAGATTTCTGATCAGTGAATACATGATAGTAATTGGTATCTTTCGAAATCTGTATGCTCTTATTAAAGTTAGGTCAGAAAATCTTTTTGCTGAGTCGTTAAATCATCTTTCTGAAGATCTACTTTTATTTTTTGTCATATATAGCTGGGGAAACATCTGCGATAAAGTTACATGGACAGTCTGGTAAACCTGCTAAGCAGCCTTTGCAAAAGAAAGATGGTGGACCAATGATGTCTTCTGTAGCTACTTCTGAGACCAAAGGAGGTGACCGACCACCAGAGAAGGATCGCAAGAAAGATGTACCTGCTCCTAGGATGCAATTTGATGATAAGAATCGTGTTGAAAAAGCTAAGAAGCGTGCACTAGTTAAAAAGACTGAAGCTAGAAATAGAGTAGAACTGTTTCGGCATTTACCTCAGTATGAACAAGGAACTCAGCTACCTGATCTTGAATCAAGGTTTTTCCACCTTGACACCATGCATCCCGCAGTTTACAAGGTAACTCCTCCACCCTCATTTCCCATTCTTGTTTATTTCTGCTTTAAAATGGGAAACCATTTCAAGGTAGTAGTTGTCTAAGCTACTAAGCTTGTTTTGGAAGACTTATTCGGCAAGTAAGAACTAAGAAGGAGAGTTACACATTATCAACTTCCTTCGTGATGATGCACTAAGACTCTTACCATCTAACTACTGAGACGACTGCTGTTTTGACTTTCACTTTTTAGTGTTTCTCTCCTAACTTTATAATTATAATGCCCAATCCCAATAAGTTAGGTTTCTCTAATAATAGAGATCCCCTACATTTTTTTTTTTTTTTTTTTTGTAACATTGAGATCCCCTACATTTTCTATTGACATAGATATGTCTAAATAAACTACAATGAACTTCTAGCGAGCATTGAACCTAATGGAAGTGTAGTAACATTGCTAAACTTTAATCCTCGTAAGTGGGTATTGCCTATATGGATCTTTGTCTTCCTTTTTATTTGTTTTTTTGCTAAGTTCGCATGAACTCCAAGAAATTGTAAGCCTTTTGAGACAACTTCATTCTACTAGTCCCTTTTAATCCCTCGAATCACCATGTTTCCTCACCTACGGATGGATACATTTGGAGATATAAGCAGGATACGGTTAAACCATCTCAAGCAACCTTCTCTTATTTTATGTTCTACAATGTTCTTACTTTAGGAAATAGATGATCCAATCTCTGAGTTATAGGCTCTTTTTAATTTTATCATTTATAATTTTCTTACTTTAGGTGAATTTTATTTTCTTTAAGATATCATTATACATTGTAATTTTTAGGGTAAACTTTTGTACAGCTGCCGGTCTTAGTTTGTGATTAGGTAGGACTCTAAAGCATTGTTAACTCTAGTATGATACTAATGTCTTAGAAATGCCATACATATTCATGGTTGATTGTGAACATCTTACCAGGTCGGATTGCAGTATTTGGCTGGAGATATAGTTGGGGCCAATGCTCGCTGTGTTGCAATGCTACAAGCATTTCAACAAGCCATCAAAGATTACTCTACACCTCGTGAAAAAGCTTTAGGTAGAGATCTGACAGCAAGAATCAGTGGCTACGTTTCATTTTTTAACGAGTGTAGGCCTCTTTCTATTAGCATGGGGAATGCAATTCGTTTTCTGAAAGCTCGTATAACCAAGTTATCTCTAACTCTTTCTGAGTCAGAAGCAAAAGCCGCTCTTTATTCAGATATTGAACGCTTCATGAATGAGAAGATAGTATTAGCTGACAGAGTAATAACAAGACAGGCAGTTACGAAGATCAGAGATGGTGACGTTCTTCTCACGTATGGTTCTTCCTCTGTTGTTGAGATGATTCTGCTACATGCGTACGAGCTTGGGAAACAATTCCGTGTAATAGTGGTAGATTCTCGCCCTAAATTTGAAGGCCGGGAATTACTTCGGAGGCTGGTGAAGAAGGGCCTATGTTGTACATACACTCATATAAATGCTGTTTCGTACATTATGCATGAAGTCACTAGAGTGTTCATGGGTGCTGCATCTGTATTATCTAATGGGACTGTATACTCTAGAATTGGGACTGCCAGTGTTGCTATGGTTGCTCATGCATTCCGTGTTCCTCTATTGATTTGTTGTGAAGCTTATAAGTTCCATGAGAGAGTACAACTCGACTCTGTTTGTTCCAATGAGCTGGGTATGTCCTATTTACGGATTATATACATTTCCTGCCATATATTGCAACATTATGTGTGGCTTTATTGTTTTTGTTAACTCAATTGCAGGTGAGCAAGATGTGATTTCCAAGGTTCCTGGTAGATTGGATGTTAATTATTTGGATAACTGGACAAGTAATGATAATATTCAGCTTCTGAATTTGATGTGAGTGATTTTCTTCATTTGGGTTTCTCTCACAACTGAGGATAAATTATAGTTCCCTTTGATCTTCATAAAGCTCTCTGTATGCTTTTTATCTTTGTTTAATTAAATGGAGTTTTTAGTGATTGGAGAGTTTGTTATGGTACGATGGATGTGTGGGCATACTAGGAGAGATAGGATTAGGAATGAATATATCCGGGACAAGGTGGGAGTGGCCTGGGTGGAGGACAAGATGCGGGAAGCAAGGCTGAGATGGTTTGGGCATGTGAAGAGGAGAGGCACGGATGCCCCAGTGCGGAGGTTGACTATGGATGGTTCAGGAGAGATAGAGGTAGGCCGAAAAAGTATTGGGGAGAGGTGATAAGACAGGACATGGCACAGTTCTAGCTTACTGAGGACATGACCTTAAATAGGGGGTTATGGAGGACACAAATTAGGTTAGAAGGTTAGTAGGTAGTTGAGCGTGTCCCGCTTATCCTTTCATACTAATATTCGTAGTACTACTCTTATAGTTTCTTGTCTTTTGATTTCTGCTACTATGTGTTGTTTCTTGTACTTCGATTATCTTATTTATTTGTGGTAGCAACTACTCCTTTTTTCAGACTGCTTTATCATGGCTTATTCGCTTTCATTATTTCCATTTTCATACTGCTTTGAATTGCTTGTCCTTATGCCGAGGGTCTATCAGAAATAGCCTTTCTACCTCCCAAGGCAGGGGTAAGGTCTGCATACACTCTACCCTCCCCGACCCCACTTTGTGGGATTTTAGTGGGTGTGTTGTTGTTGTTGTTGAGAGTTTGTTATGGTCTATATCTTAGCGGCATTCCGCACCATGTGCATTGATACAATACGAGGGCATTGGGATGGGAACAAGATACGTAACTGACGTCTGGGAAAAGAAAAGTTTCATGACATCAATAGAAGGCAGAACTTTAATTTTATGAAGAACTGTCGAATAGAGTTGTACAAAAACAAAGAACTCCTCTAGAGCTACCTAACAATTAGAAGAATAAACAAAGTTGTCCTTGAGCCTAAGAGAAGTCATTCCCCACTGCTATGGTCCTCCCAAAATCACTGCCTCTGACACCTTCGTAAGCTAGCTTGCTTAAAGTTTTAAGAAATTGAATATCATTGTCAACTAGAAGTGAGTCCGAAAACAAAGATGCATTGTAATGCAAATATTAGTCCAGAAAACGTAAAAGTGAATCCTAAAGACACTAGTCAAAGAGAAAGTGCATGTCCTAAGATACTCTTCTGGTAAAATAAGATGTTGAAGAAGTATGGACAAACGTAGAAGTTACTTTTTATCAGAAGATTTTATTCAACCCCTCAAAAGAAAGTAGCAAGTAGAATTTTCCCTTTCTTCTAATACTTAAGTACATGATTTTAACAGGTATGATGCTACTCCGTCAGACTATATCTCAATGATCATCACAGATTATGGCATGGTAAGTGGATTTCACAAATTTCTTTCAATCTATGTTCTTTAGGTTTCTACCTGGAGTATTAGATGCATATTTCATTGTTGCAGCGTGACCCCTGCTCATTTCATGGTTTTTTGGTGTTTTCCAGATACCAACCACAAGTGTGCCTGTGATTGTGCGCGAGTATGGGAGAGAGCACCTACTGATATAATTTGTCCAGCTAATGTTGCATTTGGATGTGACAAAGAAGGAACAACCAACTTATTGACAATTTTTGCTGTTAGATAACAGCACCTTATACGAAATGAGTGCATGTATTAAAAATTACCATATAAAACAAAAATAATGCATGCATTAAATTTTTCATCTTGGAGATTATAGAATTTGCACAGGTCTCAGTAAGTTCTCTGATAAAAATAATTAGGTCATAGTTGTCAGGTGACTCATTGTTAGAGGGATGCCTTGTATATTTCAATACAAATTTTTTGAGATTGTTGTTCAACTGTTTGTGTAGTTAGCTTCCCAAGCCAATTGACAGCCAGAAAAGCATTTGCTAGAATAAAGACATCTATGTTTGATTAATGGGATGAGCTTTTAAGGCTGGCAAAATCGTTATTTGGGTTTTTATCTGTTTATGCTCGTACACTAACAAAAGCATCTCTTTTATTTGATAATCTACGTCTCAATTCCAAACTCTTTTGAGATAAGTTATATGAATTGCATGTCCATTTAATCCCATCCCCCATTCAGCACTAGTTTATCATAATTTGTCTATTTTTTTGTTAGGAAAAATTGCACGGTTTTCCCTTCAAACGGGCTGATCTTTAATTTTTGCCCTTCAAAATCGAACTTATGACTTTAATTTTGAAGATTTTTTAAAGACAGGTAATAACACACTCTCTCTCTCTCTCGGTGCACGATAAGCGTGAGCTAACCTGAGCCCATCAGAAGGGGGAGAGGACAACCACGAAAAGACGCAACCAAGGATCAGACTGTTGAAATCAGGCAGGCAAGCGGTGGAGTGTATACTAGCGACAACACCCAAGGGAGGCAACACAGGAGGTTTGCAACTTAACCCTAGGACGCCGGTGGAAGGGGTTTCTACTCGTGTGGGTAAGGCGCCGCTGGCCACTCCAGAGAAATGGCCAGCGCTCCAATCAACCCATAAGGAGAAGGGGGGGTGGGGCGGGGAGCCTCTTTACAGGTTGGAAGCTTGAGTATTCCCAATAAGACCACTGAAGCTTCAACCTCCCATCCGGCAATCGTGGCAAAAGACAAGGTGTTAGAGGGGGATTCCGGAGCACAGAAGAAGATACAACCTGATGCAGGGAAAGCAGCATCCTGGACTAATTTGTTTGAAAACAATAAGCTAGCAGGGAGAGGAATGTCGTTAGCTTTCTTTCCCCTTAAGATTGTTGACGGAGAAAAGGTGATTGAACTTGTCTAGGAAGATGTTGCTAATGAAACTATTAAGTGGAAATCTGCAGCTGTGGTGTATGTGGCTGGAGCTTCTCCTTCAATAGGAGCAATTGAACGTTTTATTGTAGCGCAAGGGAAGTTCGCAACCAAACCTAAAGTGTATTATCACAACGATGGGTACTTTGTGGTGCGATTTGAAAAGGAGGAAGAAAGGGATGCAGTTATGTGCTTTGGTCCACACACACCGAACAAGCGGCCTGTCATCATAAAGCCATGGACTGAGGACTTTAATTTCAACGACGAGATCCTAACTACTATTCCCCTATAGATTATGTTGCCAGATCTTCCACTTAGTTGTTGGGGTGTTGCAGCCTTAGGCTAAATAGGCAGTATTTTGGGACAACCTCTATATGTTGATGACTGCACTACTCAATATAGTAGAAAATCATATGCTCGAATTTTGGTAGAAGTTGATGTCACTAGAACGTTGCCACAGACTATCAAATTACAAGATCCAAAGGGAAAACATTCACTCAAAGGGTGTGGTATGATTGGAAGCTGGTATGTTGTCCAATTTGTTTGCAAGTTAGACATAATTGTCAGCCTAAGAAGCAACCAGAGAAGCCTACACCAGTAGCAGGCCAGGATGATCATAAAGAAGTGCCAGTTCCTAAGCCTAAGCAAAAGCAAAGGCAAGAATGGCAGCCACCAGGTATTGTTATAAATGAAACAGGAATAGGCGAGGAGCAAGTAGCTAGAACTGCACAGGAAGTGTCGAATGCAACACCACAACATGATGATAATTGGTAAGTAGTGAGGGGAAAATCTGCAGCAAAGAAAACACAACAATTAGCTCGACAGGTAACAGCTCCTAATACTAAGCTACTTAGACGTGAGCAAGCAGGACCTAGCACTACTGATTCAACAATTCAATGTAATGAGGGAAGTGGTGGTAGAGAGGGGAAGGAAGCTGGTTCAAATCTTAGTTCATCTAAATGATAGTGTCTTGGAATGTATGAGGATTTAGTAATGTGGTAAACCACAAGGAGATAAAGGTGTTTTTAGTTGCGAATAAAGTTAGTCTTATAGCAATTAGTGAGCATAGAGTTACTGAGAATAAAGTTGCAATGATTCTTAATAAAATTGCACCTAGATGGGACTGGTGTACTAATGCTTCTGCTAATGTCAGAGGAAGATTGTGGGTTGTATAGGATCCTAGTGTGATTCATTTCAGCCCTATAGAGATGCATCCACAATTCATACACGGGTTTGTTAAGTCATATAGAAGCAATAGGGAATTTCAACTTACTGTTGTCTATAAGTTGCATACAGTGCCAACAAGGGGTCCTTTGTGGGACAGACTCAGGGAGATAGAAGGCGGTATGAGGAATTCCTGGCTGGTTACCGGTGATTGTAACACAATTCTAGAGCAAGAGGATAGAATACATGGAAGTGAAGCACAAGATTATGAAATAAGAGACTTTAAGACCTTCATGGAGGACTGTAATATGTCAGAATTGGCTACAGTTGGGAGAACTTTCACATGGACTAATAGTCATGTCTTTAGCATGATAGTTAGAGCAGTAGTTAATGCACACTGGATGCTATACATGCCTGCAATACAAGTCCATATACTTGATCCTGCTTTCTCTAATCATTCACCAATTTGCCTTGAAGTGGAAGAGCCTAGAGAAACTGGTACTAAGCCTTTCAGGTTTTACAACTGTTTAGCAGAGCATCCTAATTTCAAGGAAAAGATACAGAGTAACTGATTATCACAGACTGGAGGTATGAGAGGAGTTTGGCACAATCTCAAGAGAATAAAACTGGTCATGAAAGATCTTAATAAAAAGGAGTACATGGGGGTCACAGAGAAAGTACACCATCTGAGAGATGCTTTGAAGAATATGCAAAGCCAGATGAGGACAATTGATACCACTGCTGATTTGTTTGAGGGTGAAAGAGGTATTAGCGCTGAGCTATATAAATGGAGTAGCATAGAGGAAAGCATATACAGGCAAAAGTCAAGGGTCAAATGGCTCCAACTAAGGGATGCTAATACCAGTTTTTTCGTTGCAAGTATGAAGGGCCGGAAATCCCAAAATCAAATTAGATTACTCACAACTGACAATGGGACACACGTTAGCACCAATGATGGGATCAAGGCAGAAGTGGTAAGGTTCTACAAGCAACTCCTAGGCACTACCAACACAGATATACCAGCAATTCATCCCTAGTTATGAAGAATGAGGCCAGATTAAATAGGCAACAACAATTGCAACTTATAAGGCTTCTTACAAAAAGAAGATGTTTTGCAAGCTCTGGAAGGAATAGATGATATGAAGGCTCCGAGTGTGATGGATTCAACTCACTGTTTTAAAAAAAAATCATGGCCCACTATTGGAGAGGATGTCAGTAGTGCAGTTCTAAACTTCTTTGAAACCAGTATCATGTATATCCCAATTAATAACACCTCGGTGACTTTGATTCCTAAGATAAAACCTCCTGCCACCATCAGAGACCACAGGCCTATATCATGTTGCACTACACTTTACAAGATTATATCAAAATTTCTCACTCAAAGACTTCAGCCTGTAATTTATTTTTTGGCGGACAGTGGATAGACTGCCTTTGTGCCAAGTAAAATGCTGAATGACAATGTTATTCTAAGTCATGAACTAGTTAAATGCTATGGGAGAAAAGCAATTTCACCAAGATACATGATCAAGATTGATATGCAAAAGGCCAATGATTCTCTTGATGGAATTTCTTGGAGCAAGTTCTACAAGGTCTATAGTTTCCAGAGCAATTTGTCAACTGGATAATGATATGTGTAAGAACTGTTTCACACCCCATTTGCTGCTAAGAGAGGGGTTAGACAAGGGGATCCTCTGTCCCCCTATCTATTTATGCAATCAATGGAATATTTAACTAGGCTATTGAAGAATTTGAGAGCCACCCCTGATTTTCAATATCACCCGAGGTGCAAAAGTTAAACATCATAAAATTGAGCTTTGCGGATGATCTATTATTGTTTTGTAGAGGAGATGAGAAATCTACTTCAAGGTTATATGAATGTTTCCAGCAGTTTTCTCATGCCTCTGGCCTTATAGCAAATCAGAGTAAGAGTAGCATATACTTTGGAGGGGTCCCGGAACCTATTAAAAAAAATATCATTCAAACACTTGGTTTCTCTTTAGGGAAGATGCCATTCAAATACCTTGGGGTCCCTTTGAGCTCCAAGAGACTTACCGTAGCTCAGTGTCAACCCCTCCTTGAGAAGATGCTTGGAAAAATCACTAGCTGGACAACAAAATTTTTATCTTATGCAGGTCGCTTACAATTGTTGAGGAGTGTTCTGATAGCAGTGCAATCTTTCTAGTCCCAAATCTTTCCTCTGCCTAAGAAAATTATACAAAAGATAGAAATAGTATGCAGGAAGTTTCCAAACTTTGGACAGGTGCAGCTGAGGCCAAGAATAAGGCCCTTGTGGCATGGGACCAACTTTGCTGGCCAAGGGAGGTGGGTGGGCTGAACATTACTAATGTGTACACTTGGAACAAAGTTGCAATAGTGAAGCAACTGTGGAATCTAAGGAAGAAAAAGGATAAGCTCTGGATAGTGTGGGTACATACATATATATGAAGGGGAGAGCAGCTTGGGATGTGATTTCCAAGCAAGCCTCTTTGTTGATTCAGAAAATTCTGCAGGCTGCAAAATATCTAGCCGAGGCAAATCTAGACATGGTGACCATCCTTCAGGCTGAATAATATTCTATCAGAGATGTGTATAATCAGCTCAGAGGAGACTATCCAAAAGTTGAGTGGAGGAGGCTTATATGCAACAACCAAGGCAGTCCTAAATGGATCTTTGTGTTGTATTTAGCAATTCAATGCAGAATGTATACTAGAGATCGACGGGATAAATGGGGGATTCAAACAAGCTTATTATGCCCTCTATGTGAGGTGGAGAAGGAGGATCATCAACATCTCTTCTTTGTATGTAATTTCTCTAGGCTGGTATGGGTAAAATTACTTATCTGGCAAGGTATTAACAGAGGAGTGTTGAACTGGAAGGATGAAGTCAACTGGGCAAGTCGAAGGGCAAAAGGAAGAGCTGCACATGCTATCATATATAGACTGGTGTTGGCTGGGGCAGTGTATCATCTTTGGCTTGAGAGGAACCAAAGGATTTTTCAACAGAAGAGTAGAACACCTGAGCAATTGCTGAGAAGGATCATCCAAGAAGTGCATGGAGGAGGAGCAGCTTCTCCAAAACTAGCTAGTATTTTACGGTCATTAAATTTTTACCCTTGGTAGTTTTGGTAGAATAGAGGTGAAGTAGAAACTTTGCAGACAGCAGCATCACTTGAGGTTGGGATTTTGTCCAACTCAAGCTATTTAGATGTACATAACGTTCACTTTGGTAAATAAAATTCTTTAATTACCCAAAAAAAAAAAAATTCGAACTTATGCTTAGCGGGGCTTAAACTCTTTAAGGGCTCAGGGCATAACTTGTGTGATATTATGATGTGAAAATATAAACTTATGTCCTGCCGAAAAGTTGTTTGCCTTGAAAGACAAAAATTAAAGACGAGCACCAAATGGGGACAAAAGTGCAAATGATCCTTACATTAGCCGTAAGCCTATTGCAATTTTCCTTCTTTTTCCGGACGTAGGATTACCTATACTTTCTGAAACTCACATAGGCAAAGTTATGTTGAAACCTCAGAAAACTCAGAATCTTTGCTAGCTTCAGTAGAAAAATATATTGTACCATGTGAACTTGAGTAGTTTCATTATGTAATTTTATTGTTTGATTAGAATATACGTTGAAGGGTTAATTTCGGCGTAATCTTCTGTTTGTTCGAAATTTAAGTGTAGGAAAGTTAAATTGTACCTTCTAAACGAAATGCATATGACTGATACTTTCCTAGCTTATTCTATCTCGAGAGACTAGATTGTTAACGAAGATTTATCCGTTATTATTCGTTAAAGGAAAAAAGAAGCACAAGAGCTGGTAGCCCAATTCCTTACAAGTAATTTCAAAGGCTAGACTGACAAGTTTACTGTTTCTAAATTCTTTGATGGTGAAATTCTTTAGCATATGTCACACATAACTAATACTGTAGTTTATCAATTTTCTCTGGTTTGAATGAAAATGGTGTTTAGCGTATTTATCTAACTTATGCACTATCTGAGTAGTGGAAGATGAAAATGATAAAACTAGTTTAATAAATAAAACAACAAGATGAAAATGATAAAAATAGTTTAATAAATAAAACAACACATGAGGATTGAAACTTCAATAGTTCAATAAATTTAGAGCTGTGAAAACTTTATAAATTAATATTCCGCATTGTTAAATGGATATACACAAAAATGGTGTAATGATTCTTTTACACCTTTAGTGTAATTCAACTTATTATAATAGGTTGTTTATATTATTAAAGATTGTTAATTAAAAATATAAAGTTATCTATAATTACCTTTTATGTAATCTTATTGCGTAAATGTTGTTTACATGGTCAGTGCACCGATTTAAATTCTTGCTAAATGCACGTATCAAACAAACAATTTGAATTCTTGCTAAATGCACTTATCAAACAAAATCTATTATAAATTAAAACATAATAAGTAATATGGGTGGAAAAAATAAGATATCGATGAAATGATCGAAGCGAAATGGTCAAACACTGACATTATCAAATGAGAAAAAATGGAATAAATAGTAGGCTTATGTGAGACATAATACTTGATGAGATTAATTTTTCTGGATTTCACTTGCCAAAGAACCAAACTATATGACGTCTGAATTAGGACTCATTTCAATACTTGACGAGATTAATTTTTTCTGAATTCCACTTGCCTATATGACGCCTGAATTAGGACTACTCTATCAATAAATTCTTTTAGCTATTTTTCTTCAAAAAATGTATTGCTCCATTACAAACTTAAAAAGGGGCTACAATTAAAAATGTAGCATGGGAAACAAACGTTAGTTCCAGTCATCTAATGGTAACCTTAGCAGCTCCTCCTTGGACTGCTAAAGGTCATTTTTTCCATTCATACCGTAAAGGATTATATTAAATTATTTTCTTAAATTTTGTTAATTACAGTTTAATAATAGCAATAGTTAATATTAGTATTGCTATGTCAAACATAGAATAATACTTACTTAAATTGAGATATGAGTAGCATGTTTGGCCAAATTTCTAAATCCAGTTTATTTTGGAAAATGTTTTTTTTAAAAAAAATACCTTTTTGAGAAATAATTTGTGTTTAGCTAATCAATTTAAAAAATATTTTTGAGCAACACTTAGTGTTTGACCAAGTTTTTAAAAAGTGTTCGTAAGTGTCAAAAGAATACTTTTGGAGAAAAACTATATTTTTAGCTTCTACTATTCCCCAATAACACTTATTTTCTCCTAAAAGCTTGGCTAAACACAACACTTTTTTTTTTAAAAAAAAAAAAAAAAAAAAAAAAGCACTTTTAGTGTCTTAAAAGCTTTGACAAACAGAGTATTATTAGTGCTAATGACAGATATATAAAGTGTAACTAAACACAGGTAAATTGTACGTACTGGTCTTAATTTAATTATTTCCAAATTGTTGCCACCAAAGTGCCGCCTCTAGTACAAGGGTTTAAACGAATGGGAAAAGAAAATTCACTTGAAACGCATACCAATGGCATCCTCAGTATCAAGAAAGCTCTTACGCACTACCCTTAGAAACCCTAGCTCCATAAAAGCTTCACAGCTCTCTTCATTTTGCACAAAAATCTCAGACGATTTGGAACCGGAATCAACAGGATTTTCATTACCTTCATCTTCCGAGTTGAATCAAGAACGCAAATACATTGAACGTCCCCTTGAAAATGGCTTGGAAGTTGGTATTTACAAGGTAACATTTTTGATTAGTTGAGATAAATTGTGTGTTTGGAAAATGTTTGGGGAGTGGGGATTGAGGGGTGGGTGGTGGTAGGCACACTGACATAGGGTGGGGTGAGTAGGGGATAGGCGTTGATGTGTTTTTATCGATCTGAAAAATGTCTTCCTTCACATTTTTATGGAAAATATATTCTCCTATTTTAAGAAAAACATTTTCCGAGCTATTTAGGTTAAGGGAAAATGGGAAAACATTTTCGGTCATACCAAATATACAAACCTTGTGTCGGAATTAACAGATTGAGACATTGATTTTGTATGTTAGGTATTCATTTTGATGACATTCTAACTGTTTGCATATATGAATTAGTGTGTCTTTGTATGTTATCATATGTAAATGTACCAATAGCAGGTTCGTGCATATACGTATTGGTGTTTATATACATGTTTGGTGCTGAAGTTTACTTGACAGTTGCTTGGATGTAGGTAGTTACGAAGTGGATTATAAAAAATGGAGATAAGTTTATACTTGTTATGCATCTGTTAGTTGTAAGTAATGGATTAAGAGATTGCTTTGGATGACATGTGTTATTCAGATACAATTCTAATGAGATTGGGCGTTTGAGTCTTTGAGATACCAAGATTTTTTTTTTTGGGTGTTGGCGGTGGTGAGGGGTTTTGGGGCGTGGGGGGTGGGGTGGGGGTGGGGGTGGTATTTACCGGTATGTGGCTTTGTAGAAATATGAATGAACCAATAGCTGGGTTGTGCATGCACATAATGAGGTTTATGTACATGTAATTGTTCTGTGTCTGCTCGGGAATTGATTAGGAGTAGGTATTTACAAGGTAAATATGATAAATGAAGCTAGATATGTGAACCTAGTGCATCTACTAGTTGGAATTTTGAGAAAGCGTATGATAGATTACCAAGAAAGGTCCTTTGTGTGGGACTGTGGGTTTTGGAGAAGAAAATAATTCATATTAAATATATAATGTCATAAAGGACATGTATGAAGGAGTCATCACTGACGTTAGAACAATACTAGGAGATATAAAGGAGTTTCCATAACTTTGTACTTACACTACAGATCAACATTGAGTTGTACTTGTTTGACTTGGTTATGGATGAGCTAACCAACATAATACAAGTTGATGTCCCATAGCGTATGTTATTTGATGACCAAATTGTGCTAATTAACGAAATCAATGAGGGTGTCAGCAGTTTGAAGTTTTGGAGAAATACTCTAGAGAGTAAGTGTATTAGGATAAGTAAATAATTAAGACCAAATATGCATTGCAAGTTTAGTCAGCATTAGAAGAATGAATTTGAAGTGAGATAAGAGGGGATTGTGGTTTCTCAATGCAAATAATTTAGATACCTAGATTCGTTATTCCAAGAGAATGGAATGATAGATGAAGATAGATATTACGCATAGAATCAAAATCGGATGTTTGAAATGGAGAAGTGTTGCTAGGATTTTGTGATAAAAGGATGCCTACCAAAGTAAAAGGTAAGCTCCATATATCAGTTAGAGACCATCAATGTTATATGAAAGTGAATGTCGCACCATTAAAGTCCACCACATCTACAAGATGAGTGTTGCGGAGATGCAAATGCGGTCTTACAAGAATAGACAAGCTTAAAAATGATCACATTTGACAGAAAGTGCAAGTAGCACACATTGAGGATAAAATGAGAGAAGGTTGATTGAGATGGTTCGGTCATGTCCTTTGTCGACCACCAAAGGCAGCAGTTCGTAGGCGCAAAACCATAGGGAGTGAAGGTGTTAAAATGGCGAGACAGACTTAGTTCTCCAAAAAAAGGTGGGACGGACTTAAAATCACATGGAAGGGGTTGTCTCAAAGGACTTACGATTTCATAGAATCCATGTACACTTAGCGAAAGATAGACACAATGGAAGATAAATATCTATATGGGCGACATGCTCCAAGGCTTTGGTCCGGTGGTAAGAGATCAAAGAAAGCTAATAAATGGCTCTTACGGTGTGACTTGGAAGAAAGGGGAATGAAATAGCAATTACCGTTTCTTCTATCTGCAGCTATCTTCTCCTATTGATTAAGCCCTTCAAAGGAATTTCTTCTATTTGCTCTGAGGAATTCTCGGGTTAACCAGAATCATCTCGTTAGCTTTTAGAGACTCAGAGAGAGATCAAAAAGCAAAACTCGCCAAGGAGAAGGCAAAAAAAGAAGAGTTAAGAGAAAGAAAATAGACACAACCTTTAACAGTTAAAAAAAAAAAAAAAACAGGCACAACCTCAATTAATAATAATATCCACCCTAAGCCTTTCCTCCTTTGAACTTCTCCCTCTCGTCATGCTTGCCAACAACCCGTTTTCTATCCGCCAGTCTACACGTGATGTGTGGGTTAGGCCCATGTCATGGGTTCGAACTCTGCTGCAAACAAAAGCTTTGTATTTAAGTGGAGAGGGGGAGGGATGAGTCCATTACCTACTGAGTTTCGAACCATGCCCACTGGCCCTCCGGGATTTCTTGGTTATCAATTCTTTTTAAAAAAAGATCTAAATAGGTGTTAAATGTTTTAGTTATGTTAGTATGTTTTATTTTTAAACTAGTCATGTTAGTATGTTTACTTTAGGTCCTGTGCTTTCTAGGAGTCTATTAGCCCTTCAGAGATGTTAATTTTAGTAAAATTGTGGTGAACTCATATCACTCATTATCTGTAATATTTTAGTTTATGATTTTTGATTTAATTTTTTTTGTTTTTTGTTTTATTCTACGATGTCTGCCTAATATGAATTTAAATAGAGAGTCATGGTACGTGAGAATTCATATAGTTGACCCAACTTGTTTGGGGTTAAGGTGTAGTAGTAGTTGTTGTTGGCATTTAGTAGATGAAGACACTATTTTGCATATTACAGCATATATGACCCTGACAGTTCATATGTAGTCTATGTCTATATATGTTATGATATGTAAATGCACCAATGGAGTTTATGCATACATATAATGGTGTTTATATGCTTGTAAATCTTTGATGATTGAGTGGGGATTTGTTGGTTTGTTTTTTGTTTTACGCATTTTAATGGAAATATTTAATATCGGAATGAAATGGATCCGAATAGAGCTAAATGAATATAGAAGATTCATCTAGCTGACCCCTAGCTGAAATTGGGATTAGGGAATGGTTGATTGATTGATTAAGTGGTGTTTGAATTAGCTGTGTGAAGATTATGGTTTGCCAATTTTGAAAGAAAAATTGGTACAGTTGCAATACCTACTTCCTTACCCACCAAACCAAAAAGATAAGAGGCAACAGTTGTAGTCATAAATATATTAGCTCTCTGCAAATATAAGTTGGTTTGATGTTTTTTGTGGAATCGGGACAGGCAATCTTGGTTGGTCAGGTTGGCCAGACACCAATACAAAAGAGGTTGAAGAGTGGGAGGACGGTGACTCTGCTATCCCTTGGAACAGGTGGAATTCGGAACAACAGGAGGCCGTTTGATAATGAAGAGCCAAGAGAATATGCCAATAGGTGTGCAGTTCAGTGGCACAGGGTCTCAGTCTATCCCGAGAGGTTGGGGGAGATGGCCATGAAGAGTATTATTCCAGGGTATGCTTCCATTTTCCTCCATCTCTTTACTGTTTAAGTTAAGTTTGGGCTTATGCTTGTAATTTCCCGTGTTAGTTAATGTTTTCCATTGTTTGCTTAAAATTCAACCTGATGAGGGTTGTGTTCATCTAGAGCTCACTTTTAATTCTATTATGTTGTGAAGTCAATATAAGAGCCTGCTTCATGGTTAAGCCTTGAATGAGTGGCAGTAAAAAAATTGACTTATTCACTGCTTTTCGTTTTTTCCTAAATCATAAGAATCCCAAAAGAACTTTTCATACATGAAATTTTACATCACCGAAGAATAGGTCAGTGTTATACAAACAATCAACAACAACAACATGCCCAGTAGAATCCCACAATGTGGGGTCCGGGGAGGGCAGAGTGTCTAGACCTTACCCCCCACCTTGAAAGGTAGGGAGAAATTTGTTTCCGAAAGACCCTCGGCAAGAGAGAAAACAAGACAAAAAGTCGGGATAAGGGACAATCATATCAAAAACAATATGAAAACGAGGAATAAAAAAGCGAGAAAATCATGATAGAACGATCTGGAAAGAAAGGAGCATTAGCTACCATAAATAAATAAGATAATCAAAGTACAAGGCCCAACAAATATAAGCAGAAATCAAATGGCAATAAACGAAAGAGCAAAACTATAACTACTAGGATGAAAGGATAGGAAACCTAGCCTTCTATCCTAATCTGAGTCCTCCACAACCTCCTATCTAAGGTCATGTCCTCGGTAAGCCGAAAGCCGCGCCATGTATATGCCTAATCACCTCTCCCCAATCCTTCTTCGGCCTCTCTTTACCTCTCCTAAAACCGTCCATAGCCAACCTCTCGCACCTCCGCACTGGAACATTTGTGTCTCTCCTCTTCACATGCCCAAACCATCTCAGCCTCGCTTCCCGCATCTTGTTCTCCACCGATGCCACTCCCACTTTGTCCCTGATATCTTCATTCCTAATTCTATCCCTCCTAGTGTGCCTACACATCCAACGCAGCATTCGCATTTCCGCGGCTTTCATCTCCTGAACATGAGAGTTCTTGACTGGCCAACACTTCGCCCCGTACAATAAAGTCGGTCTAACCACCACTTTGTAGAACTTGCCTTTAAGTTTTGGTGGCACTTTCTTGTCACACAAGACTGGAAAGCGAGCCTCCATTTCATCCATCCCGCACCAATACGACGTGAAACATCATCGTCGATATCCCCATCTCCCCGTATAATAGATCCAAGATACTTGAAACTTCCTTTCTTTGGACGGCTCGGTACCAAGCCTCACTTCCTCGTCAACCGACGCGGTACGCCACCGAACCCGCACTCCAAGTATTCTCGTTGGTCGTACTCAATTTATTCCTTTAGACTCCAACGTCGTCTTCGACCCTCCCGGCTTAGCGTTAACTCAGCCGCAAGTCTCGTCAATCAAGACTACGTCATCCGCGAACAACATACACCAAGGCACCTCACCTTGTATTTGTCACGTCAATTCATCCATCACCAGGTGAATAGAAACTAAGCTAAGAGTCGATCCCTCGATGCAACCCCATCGCAACGCAGAAGTGCTCCGAGTCTCCTCTTATCGTCCTTACCCTGGTCTTAGCTCCATCATACATGTCCTTTATCGCTCTAATGTACACTACAGGTACACCTTTAGCCTCTAAGCATCTCCATAGGATCTCTCTTGGCACTTTGTCGTAAGCCCTTTTTTTTTTGATTAAGCACCGGGTGTCCGAGTCTCTTTGAGCCCCGACTAATCCCAAGCATGTGCCCTCGACGAGAGTTTCCCGATTTGTCGTAAGCCTTTTCTAGGTCAATAAATACCATGTGCAAGTCCCTCTTCCGCTCCCTATACTGCTCCACCAATCTTCTTACAATATGAATGACTTCTATAGTCGAGCGCCCCGGCATGAATCCAAACTGGTTCTCTGAATTAGACACACCTCTCCTCACCCTCATCTCCACCACCCTTTCCCACACTTTCATAGTGTGACTTAACAGCTTGATACCTATATAGTTGTTGCAGTTTTGAATGTCGCCTTTGTTCTTGTACAAGGGAATCATTGTACTCCACCTCCATTCTTCGGGCATCTTCGCTGTCTTGAAAATGACATCAAACAACCTAGTCAGCCACTCCAAGCCTACCCTGCCTGCACTCTTCCAAAATTCCCCAGGAATCTCGTTAGGTCCGGTCGCTCTTTCCCTGCGCATCCTACGAACAACTCTTTTAACTTCCTCAACCTTTATACTTCTACAATATCCAAAGTCGCGACGCCTATCAGAGTACTCCAAATCTCCCAACATAATGTCTCTGTCCCCTTCTTCGTTCAAGAGTTTATGAAAGTATGACTGCCATCTCTGTCTAATGTGAGCTTTCTGTACCAACACTTTGCCATCCTCGTCCTTGATGCACTTCACTTGATCCAGGTTGCGTGCCTTCCTCTCTCTCGCCTTGGCAAGCCTAAACAACTTCTTATCCCCACCTCTGTCCTTTAGTTCTGCATAAAGGCGTTCAAAGGTTGCCGTTTTTGCCGTCGAAACTGCCAACTTCGACTCCTTTCTCGCTATCTTATACTTTTCCCTATTCGTCCGCTTCTCTTCATCATCCTTGCTATCTACCAACTTCACATACGCCTGCTTCTTTGCTTCCACCTTCCCTTGGACTTCTCCATTCCACCACCAATCCCCTCCACCACGCGCGCCTCGAGACCAATACCTCTCTAGCTGCTTCCCTAATGCAACTGGTCGTCCTATGCCACATAGTGCTCGCATCCCCCCTACTACCCCACGCTCCCATAGCCATCAACTTCTCCCCCATCTCTAGGGCACCAGACAAAGTCAAACTCCCCCACCTAATCCTCGGTCGGTCATCCAGGACCCTTTTCTTCTTCCTCCTCTTTATCTCCAAATCCATCACCAATAGCTTATGCTGGGTCGTAAGATTCCCACTGAATGACGTCAGCCCCACAGGCCTTTATCATCTTTTCTACGAGCAAAAGTCTATCTGCGTCGCGACCACCGAGCTACCAAGGTTACCAAGTGCTCATCCTTCTTCGGAAAACTCGAGTTGGCTACCACCAATCCAAAAGCCTTTGCGAAATCCAGGAGTGAGACTCCTCCACCGTTCCTGTCCCCGAAGCCAAATTCTCCATGGACATCATCATAACCCCTCGAAACAGACCCAATGTGCTTATTGAAATCTCCTCCTACGAATAACTTCTCAGTAGGCGGTATACTTACCACCACTTCGTCCAAGTCCTCCCAAAAGCGCCTTTTTTCCTCCTCGTCCAAACCCGCTTGCGGCGCGTAAGCACTAATAATGTTCAAGGTGAACCCTCCAACGACCAACTTAATCGCCATCATCTTGTCATTGATCCTCCTAACCTCTACCACCTGATCTCTAAGCTCACTATCTACTAAGATCCCTATCCCATTCCTATACCTCGACCTACCCGAGAACCAAAGCTTGTACTCGTCCACATCCTTAGCTTTAGGTCCTACCCATTTAGTCTCTTGGTCGCAAGCAATATTAATCCTCCTCTTCGTAAGAATCTTAACTAACTCTATGGACTTTCCCGATAAAGTCCCAATATTCCAAGACCCTACTCAACCTAGAAGCTCCCTCAACCCCCTTAGCCCCCCCAACCCTAGCCGCCGTCCCCAACCGAGAACATGACCCTAGTCTACCATCCCTCACCAAAGCCACTAAAGCAAATATACGCTAGTGAAAGGTTAATCTAAGACAAACAAAGGGATCAATACTAAAGCACAAGTTAGCAAGAGTCTATAGGCAGTGAAATAGATATTCAATTAGGCGGAGCAGGCAAAATTTATAAGGCTAAAAGACAGGGAATGGGCTACTGGAGGTACCGACTCCAAGTAAATAAAACCTGTTCACCACCGAAAAAATCCCTGTTTGCCGCCAGTAATACTGTTCTCCGCCGGAGAATACTGTTCCCTGACCGGAATCACTGTTCACCACCAGGAACCGCCGGAAAACTTGAGTACCTGTGCAGAAACTGACCGGAAACCTACTGGTGAAGGGTTTCCGGTCGCAGGGTAGAAGAGGAAGGAAAAGAGAAGAAAAAAAAAAAAAAGGAAGAAAGAAAGAAAAGAGGAGAGAGGAGAGAGAGAGATCTGGCCGGCCGGAAAAATGTACTACCAGTGGTGGTGGTCGTCGTCGCCGGTTGCCGGTTGGGGTGGCTTGGTGGGGGGTGGGGTGGGGAAGTGGGATAGCTGATCTTACCGTTGCGGGGGGGAAGGTGAGAGAGGAGAGAGGAGAGAGAAATACGATAAGGGTTATAAAACACAATCTTTTCTAAAAATATATAACGAGCTGCTGGATTTCAGCTAAGAGGGCCGTTTTCTTCGCAGGAAAAAGAAAAAGCATCTGAATTTGGCTATGTGGTGAAAGTTTGTTGTGCATCTTTACTGAATGCTTACTTTCTTTCGATCTGTATTTTCATACTTCTGCTTCCCAGCTCTTTTCAAATGATCTAACCTTCTTCTGATAATTGTTTGGTGCACTGCACATTGTAGTTCAATCTTGTATGTGGAGGGTAACCTTGAAACAAAAATCTTCACTGATCCTATCACTGGTCTTGTACGGCGCATACGAGAGATTGCTGTACGAAGAAATGGTAATTTACTACTTTAGTTTTTCTACTTCTTCAGTAAAATTTAGTTTCTCTTTCACTTTCGTGCATATAGTTTTAAATTCATTCTATTCCAGCATTGTGCATATTTTTTTCTTCTTCACTAAAGTTAGTTTCTCATGCATTTTCCTGCATGTAGTTTTAAATTCTGCTGACTATTTCAGCCCTATACATAGCTTTTATTTTGTTTTCTCTTGTATGCAATCAGTTTGCCATCAGAAATGAGTCTTACGATTTCTTTGGCTATATTCTTGCTTAACCTTGACTAGAAATTGTCAATTCTCTTTGGACATACTAGGTTGGAAATATACTTATGTACTGGATTCTAGTGTCTAGGTTACCGTGCTTGCGTGACCCTCTCAGCAACTGCTTCTTTTGGAGGCTGGGTCGGTTGCTGCAGTAACCTTTCAAAGTCTGTAAATTGCATTATTAGTTGATCCCTTGTTTCCATCTTCTATCATAGCCGCCCTTTTAGTTTGAACTTTGAAGATGTCCTGTAGAACTTAAGTTTATAAGCTTCGGTTGAAAAGTAGCCTAGGGGCTATACTTGAATTACAAGCCAATTTTGAAGAGCTTCATAGCAAACCATAGATGCGTCTTGCACCGGATTCTGAAACGACCTAAAATTCAGTGAATGTTAGTGAAAAATAAGTTGTCTCTTGACGATCATGGAATTGTTTCTGATATGGTATTCTGGCTGATTTCCACTTGTAATCTTGTGGAAGAGTATTGGTACATGCAGAAAACCATAATGAGCATTAAATCCAGGAAAATTGCAAAGTTCTAAACAACTTATTTCATTTGCCATGAAGTAACCTTTATGATCCGTAATTCCCTGACGATTGCAGGTCGTCTGGTTTCCCTTGGGAAAGGGAGTGAAGGCCAGCAGCAATCACAAGCAGAAATCAAAGGGGTTGGTTATTACTAAGAGTGGGCTTGCAATGAAAGCAACCGAATCTTTATGTAGAAGAATCGTTCGAGTTGTCTTGTTTTTTTTTTTCCCTTCCCTCACATTAATCCGAGGAGCAATATAAACTGGATCAACAATCTGATAGTTCCGTGCCTATGAAGTTGTATCTGATAATTTGTCACCTGTCTGCTGGTTAAGTTAATTCATATGAGCTTTGAGCTGCTATACAGTCAATTGTCTCTTCCACTGTTACTTTGTTCTTTAGAGCATCGGGCGGAGGCTGATTTTGCTTTTTGGAGGGTGTCCCGCAAGAGAGAGCAACTGATGCCTAGCACAGATCACTTGGTTGACTCTTGATCACACCCCAACTGTAATCCTAAAATGAATAGGCGGGCGCTGCAAATATAACTTGATATATGAGTTTTGAGTCAGATCCCATAGAGAGGTTACACTTAGTTATTGCTAGCTAATATTTCAAAGTTCACAAGTTCAAAGATTTTGCGAGTAATAACAAGAATGATTTTGCTATTATTAATTTTATAATAAATATAGACTTATAAAGGATCCCTAACTAATTAAATGGAGTATTTGATGAGTAAAATAGTCTAGTAGGACGATTTCCTCAACTAACGTACTGAACTAATGACGTGTTTCTTGTAATCTCAATTAATTAATCTCCGTTGATAGCGAGCTCTTATATTATCACTAAAAATTTGAATTACTAGCAATAATTTCTTGGATATACTTTCCCAAGTAAATTCCAAATGTCGATTCGACCAACTTATAATAAGATCGCAACAAGGTCAAATTATAACCTTTGGCAGTTGATTCCTTAATTATAAGCGTTGTTCCTCAACCAAAAACTTAATGTTGCATTCTTTCTCAAGCAAACTAGATTCTAAGTCACATTCAATTGAGAGATCTTCAATTTAAAAACAAACAACGTGGTTGAACAAACGAAAACTGTAAGACTTGATTATTGAAAAAACAATCAAAAGTTCATCCAACAAGAGGCTCCATCAAAACCATATATAGAAAATTTAGCTATTCATGTTCATACTCAAAAACACAAAATAACATCCATATTAACAGAAATAAGAAAACTTCAGAGGAACTCTTCGAATCTTCGGGTAGAATTGACTCAATGCTCTTCCAAGACTAATTTTGCTTCAACGATTGTGTTCTTTACTTCTCCGAGTTGAGATGACTGCTGAGAATAGGTTACAAACATTTTATATGGGCTATGATATCGCCTGGAAAAAAATTAGCCCTCAACAGGGTTTGCTAGAAATTAGCCTACGTGCAGTAGGATCTGAGTCATAGATCCTGCGGAAAGACCACAATTTGGGAGAGAATCAGAGAACACAATCTTAAAATTAAGCACATACACTCATATTTATATTTGGTTGATATCGACAATTAGCCTTCACACGTGAATCGTCATAAAGTTCCTCTTCAAATTTTCATTTCAAGAATTGAAAAGCACTTATATAGTCATGTTGTGATAACCAAACATAAAAAATGTAAAGCTTTTCCAGAATATTTTTCACTTTCTTCAAGGCAACTTGGACCAGCTCAAGTCCAATCAAGGTTACCTCTATCGGTTAAAACCACTCTATTGGTAATCTACAACGACGCCCGTATAGTGCTTCATAAGAATCATACCAATACTCACCTCATAGCTGTTATTGTATGAAAACTCTATCAGTGACAAGTGTTCATCCCAATTATCACGACAATCTATCGCACATGACCGTAACATATTTTGAAGAGTTTGAATGGTCCGTTCAACTCATCCATTAGTTTGCGGATGGAATTTATACTCATATTAATCTTTGTTCCTAATCTCTTCAGGAAAGTCTGCAAAAAATATGGTTAATAATTACGATCCTCTGTCAGAGATAATTGAACAAGAGAAACATGCAAGCGCACAATTAGTATACGACTGAGCATACTTCTCACATGTGCATGTAGTCTATACAGGCAGGAAGTGAGCTGACTTTGTAATTTTGTCTACAAACATCCGAACTAAGGTATGCTTAAGGTAGGTACGGAGTAACCTACCACAAAATTCATATTAATCATTTCAACTTCCATTAATATATCTCAATATTTTGAGCTAAGCTGTTGGGCCTTTCCCATATTTAACTTTCTGACACTTCATGCACTTGGCCATATATCCTTTCATCCTATTCCACCAATAGATTTATCTCAGTGTTTTTTGTCGAACCTGAACGGATAGAATAGCCTGAGCTATGAGCTCCTATTATAATTCATGCCATTCATTCTTAGGGCACCATATTGTCTCAAAGTGTAAAACTCATGAACTCTTTCTGTAATACCTCATTTTTGATTGCCTGCATTCTTTTTGACCTCAACTACTATGGAAGACTGTGCTTTACGAAATACTGTATGGTTACCCTCTTCAGTCACATCAAGTTTACCCCATTATTGGATAACTTTTTTGCACTTCCCTCGTCAATTGGCTTTCTTCTTTTGCAAGTCTGTTAACACACCCATAATTTTTCGGCTAAGGGCATCAACTACCATCCTTTTTGTGATGGTATAATATATTAATGTCATAGTCTTTCAATAACTCCAACCAACTCCTTTATCTTACATTTATCTCTTACTACTTTAAAATATGCCGGAGGCTGTTATGATCAACAAATACTTTACAATTCTTACCATAAAGGTAATATCTCCATATCTTTAGAGCAAACACAACTACTGCAAGTTGGACATCATGAGTAGAGTACTTCTTGTCGTGATTCTTTAATTTTCTGGAGGCATAAGCAATGACTTTCTCCTTCTTCATCAGGACATAATCGAACCCAACTTTAGAAGCATCATAATATATTGTAAATCCACCTGAGCTGGTTGGCAAGGCTAAAACTAGTGCAGTAGTTAAATTTTTCATGAATTCTTGAAAACTCTTCTCACAAGCTTAGACCATTGAAATTTAGCATTTTACTGTGTCAACTTGGTCAACGGTTTTGTTATCCTAGTAAACCCTTCCACGAACCTTGTGTAGTACCCAGTTAATCCCAGGAAACTCCTAATATTTGTCAGTGTCGTCGGCCTTGGCTAGCTCTTGGATGCTTCTATATTTGGAGATCAACTTTTATTCCTTCACTAGACACCACATGAACTAGGAATTCCACAAACTGTATTCAAAATCAGACTTAGATTGGTATACAATTCTTTATCTTTCAAAACCTGTAGTATTGTCATGGGGTGTTGTTGGCATAAAGTCATGTGTGAAATTTTGATGATTGACAAAGTGATCCTACAATTAAAAAAAAAACCAGGTCTAGATACATGTGATAATTGACAAGGTAATTGAACAAAGCTAGACAGTTGGTTGGGATGAATCAGAGGTTCCAGACAATGTAAAATGCCTGAAAAGCCAAGCAATACAAGATGGTTAGAACAGGGAGACATGTTCCATTGCAAAAAAAAAAAAAAAAAAAAAAAAAAAAAAAAAAAAAAAAGCTACAAAAAATAGCATACACATGAACCCAGATTGCAATCATGTGTGCCAATGCAAAGACAAGTGCGATGATGAAATCAGAGGGTGAAAGAACCATCCACATACATGATCTATCACAAGACAGATGCAAACAGAATAAAGAAGATGACTTAGTCACAGAGCAGTTCAATGAATAGAATAGAACAAGCCTGAAAACATGTTCGATATAAAAAACTCATAAGGTGCAGTTGATGAATGAATCAGGAGAGAAGATATCACGAGGAGAAAAGGTGAAGATGACTCAGAAGTATTTTGTTCAAGTAAAGAGAGTTGCAGACAAAACATATGAACCAGGTCTGCAAAAATGTTTCAACACAAAGCAAGAACATGATCAGAGCCACAGAGCTAGACAAGGCTGAAGACATGATTTATTCCAGCAATGAATAAATCTAAGTGAAGAAATGCAGACACAGAGCAAAGAGCATAATGCTATGAAATAGGTCTGTCAACATGTTCCATCATCCATCATAAAAGCAGGCTCAAGTCAGATTCAGATGAAACAGGTTCGTGAACATGTTCCATCTCAGATAGTGTAGAGATTCAGAGGCGGATGAACTAGGTGGATAAAATAGGTTCGTGAACATGTTCCAGCATAAGTCCTACAACAACTAGGATTTGTAGTTTTATGGTAAAGACTTGGCGGTCAAGATTATAGGATTCCTTTCCATAATTAAACAAGGTTCTTCAGACTCCTACAAGGACAATGATGTCGATTCAAAAGGCAAGAATCCCAATTCAACACAAACCCTATTATATCTCATGGGCCTACTCAAAGAAGGTTTTGTGTTTGCCGACTTGTTGTGCACTCAATGCTATATATATCCAAGTCTTACCAAGAAGAAGATTTGCACACCTGTAAAGATAGATTCCAGAATATTGAGCGATCAACGAAGATATTCAGAATATTTAGAATCTAGGCGTGCGTCCCTAGTACGAGAAGACAATTGAAGAAGCTGTAGAATAGAGTTTGTATGTATTAGGTTGTTTATCGAGTTGTACTTTGTCCACTTCCACAGAAGCACACAATTAGTACAAAACATTGTAAATTCAACTTCAAGTTGGAGGTCAACTTGAAGGTTGCTTACTAGTCAGAGATTGATTAGTAAGATAGGGATTAGAGGTTAGTTCATAGGTTGCAGAGTTTGTAACTTGAATTTTCAGAGGCTCACCGTTGTAGTGGAGTTTTGGGAAAAATCCTACAGAGGTGTAGGTTGTGGTTTTTATCGCCCTTGTGAGCCAGGTGGTTTCCACGTAAAAGTGTTGTGTTTTTTTTACTTACCTGCTGTTTATATTTTGCAAGACGCTAGTATAGAACAGGTAGAGTAGCGTGTTCCATCCTATAAGCAAAAATTAGATATTGCATAGAATAGGAAGTAGGTCATGCAAGCTAACAAGTGGTATCAGAGCAGGTTCTCCTCAAAGAGACTAACACCTTAGGAGAAGATAATTCTGAGGAACAATCTCTCCTCAAAGAGACTAACACCTTAGGAGAAGATAATTCCGAGGAACAATCAACTCGAAGGCCTCCATTGTTCAATGGAAAATACTATCAACAGTGGAAGGCTCACATAGAGGACCACCTAGAGGCCGAAGATTACGAGTTATGGGACAGCGTCATTGAGGGACCTAAATATCCCAGAAAGAAGGGAGATGATGGTAGAGAGGTGAAGAAAGAAAAAAAAGAGTATGATGAAGAGGTTTACAAGATGCTCGAAAAGAATACAAAAGCCAAAAACACTCTAATCTACGGACTTGGACCAGATGAGTATAATAGAATCTTTGTATGCACAACAGCCAACCAAATCTGGGATGCCTTGAAAACTGCCCATTAAAGAACAAGTCAAGTAACGAACTTTAGGAAGGCTATGCTCTCCACTGATTATGAAAATTACAAGATGAATCCATGAGAGATAATTACTGAGATGTTCACTCGCTACACCTCCATTGTGAATGAGTTAACCTCACTTGGAAAGGTCATCTCCACTGAGGATTCATTAGTCGAAATTTGGGAACCCTGCCAAAATCTTTCAAGATGAAAGGTACGACCATCAGGCAAGCAAAAGATATAGAGAAGAGGTCTCTAGATGAACTAGTGGGAAATATAAATACCTATGAGATGGACATGGAGAATGCTAGAATAGAAGAAGCAAGCTCAAAAAGGTCTTTAGCCCTTAAAGCCACAGATAGAGAGGATGAAGATGACATGTCCTTGATTATAAGAAACTTCAGAAAGTTCCTAAAACAAAAAAAATCAATGGAGAAAAGGCAATACTTCTGAGGGAACTAGAAGTTTTGATAAAGCCTAGATAGGTGGATGTTTCAGGTGTGAAAAAATTGATCAAATGATCAAAGATTGTCCACTATGGGAAGTTTAATAGAAAAGAGAGAGGGTAGAAAAAGAGAAGAAAGAGCTGGCGAGCAAGATAAGAAAACCTCAAAACTGATGGTAGCTGCCTGGGGTTCTGATGACTCTGATGAAGAGGTTGACCATACTACTCTCATGGCTATTGATCATTTAGAATGAGACATAGAGGAAGAAATCAAGATAATCACTTATGGGCTCAATGATAAGTTAGATCAAATCTCAAAAGAAGAACTGATGACCTTGATGAACACCCTAAATGATGAATATCAAGAGATGAGCACAAAGAGAGTTGAGCTACAGTGCAAATTTACAAGCTTACATGATCAGCTGTTGAATTGTGAAGCCTCCAAAGACATAATTGAAAGAGAGAATTCACTGTTGAAAGAGCAGGTTACTCAACTGGGTTCATCAGTCCTGACTCATGTTTATGCCCTTATTGACCCAGGATCTATCTTATTTTATGTAACCACTTTTTTTTGCTAAGAAGTTTGGTATTGAACCAGAAAAATTGCATGAACCTTTGAGGTGTCCACCCTAGTGGGAGAGTCAGTCATAGTTAGGCGTATTTATAGGGGTTGTCCAGCTCTAGTTTACCACAGCAAAACCATAGCTGACTTAGCAGAATTAGAAATGGTAAACTTTCATGTGATCATGGGTATGGACTGGTTAGCTTCATGTTATGTCACGGTATGTTGTAGAACTAAAGTTGTAAGATTCGAGTTCCCTAATGAGCCAGTCATAGAATGGGAGGGTAATTCAGTAGTACCCAGAGGTAGATTTATTTCTTACATAAAAGCCAGGAAAATGATTTCCAAGGGTTATATCTAACACTTAGTTCGAGTCAAGGATTCAGATCCCAGACTCCAGCTCTCCAGTCCATCCCAATTGTAAATGAGTTTCCAGAGGTCTTTCCCAAAGATCTTCCAGGAGTCCCTCCTGCCAGGGAGATTGACTTTGGAAATGATCTACTTCCCGGCAATAAGCCGATATCTATTCCGTCGTACAGAATGGCTCTAGCAGAGTTGAAAGAGCTAAAAGCCCAGTTGAAAGATCTTCTTGATAAGGGGTTTATTAGGCCCAGTGTTTCACCGTGGGGTGCGCCAGTTTTGTTTGTTCGGAAGAAGGATGATTCCTTATGTATGCGTATTAACTACCGCTAGTTGAACAAGGTCACCGTTAAGAACAGGTACCCTCTTCCCAGAATAGATGACTTATTTGACCAACTTCACGATGCCCAATATTATTCCAAGATTGACCTCAGATCAGGCTACCATCATTTAAATTTTAAGGAAGTTGATATCCCGAAGACCGCTTTCAGGACCCGTTATGGCCATTTTGAATTTCTTGTTATGTCGTTTGGGCTGACAAATACGCCAGCTACTTTCATGGACCTTATGAACAGGGTCATTGAGCCTTACCTTGATCAATTCATCATTGTCTTCATTGATGATACTTTGATATATTCCCGTAGTGAGGCTGATAATGCAGAACATCTCAGAATAGTGTTGCAAACTCTTAAAGATCGCGAACTTTTTGTAAAATTCTCAAAGTGTGAGTTTTGGATTAATTCAGTGGCGTTCTTAGGCCATGTGATCTCAGGTGAAGGTGTTAAAGTTTATTCTCAGAAAATTGATGCCGTAAGGAGGCGGCGGACCAGCCTCGGTTTACGATATAAGAAGTTTCTTGAGTCTGGCAGACTATTATAGACGTTCCGTAGAAGGATTTTCTTCTATTTCTACTCCGTTGACTAAGTTGACTCAGAAGAAGGTTAAGTTTCAATGGTCAGATGCTTGCGAGCGAAGCTTTGAAGAGTTGAAGAAGAGATTGATGTCTGCTCTAGTTTTCATGCTGCCAGAGGGAACCGAAGGGTTCGTAGTTTATTGTGATGCTTCGGGAGTTGGTCTCAAATGTGTCTTAATGCAACATGGTAAGGTTGTAGCTTATGCATCTCGTCAGCTCAAGGTTCACGGAAAAAACTATCCAACTTATGATTTAGAGTTGGAAGCAGTGGTTTTTGCACTTAAGATATGGCGTCATTATTTGTATGGAGTGCATGTTGATATTTTCACGGATCACAAAATCCTACAGTATATCTTCAAGCAAAGGGAGCTGAATCTTAAGCAAAGGAGATGGCTCGATATTCTCTATCACTCGGGGAAAGCGAATGTTGTAGCCGATGCTCTTAGTCGGCATTCCATGGGAAGTTTAGCCCACATTGATACCGATAAGAGAGTTATGACCAGGGAAGTCCACCGTTTGGATAGTCTTGGATTTTGACTTTTGGACTCCGAGGACGGCAGTGTGGTTGTTCAGAATAAAGCTCTTTCCTCCTTAGTCGTTAAAGTTAAAGAGAAATAATATACGGATCCCTAATTATTGCAGTACGAAGGAGGGGATTCACAAGCATAAGACAATGGCTTTTGAACAAGGGGGAGATGACGATACCTTGAGGTACCGATGCAGATTATGTGTTCCAAATGTAGATGGGCTCAGAGAACAAATCATGTAAGAAGCTTACAACTCCAGGTATTCCGTTCACCCAGGTTCCACTAAGATGTACCATGATCTTAAGGAGATTTATTAGTGGAATGATATGAAGAAGAATGTGGCTGATTTTGTAGCTAAGTGTCCGAATTGTGAGCAAGTGAAAACCGAACACCAGAGGTCTAGGCTCAGAATATTGATATTCCCATCTGGAAACGGGAAATGATCAATATGAACTTTGTATCAGGTCTACCTCATTCATCTAGGAGGCATGAATCTATTTGGGTAATCACTGATCGGCTTACTAAGTTGGCGCACTTTTTGTCAGTCAAGACCACAGATTCAGAAAAGGATTACGCCAAGTTATATGTTAACCAAATTATCAGATTGCATGGGACCCTAGTGTCTATTATCTCAGATCGTGGTGCTCAGCTCACAGCGAACTTTTGGAAATCCGTTCAGAAAGGATTGGGTACCAAGGTGAACCTCAGCACAGCTTTTCACCCACAGATAGATCGTAAGGCAGAGCGCACTATTCAGTACTTGAGGACATGTTGAGAGCATGTGTCCTAGATTTCAAAGGTAATTGGGATGTCACTTACCCCTCATTGAGTTTTCCTATAATAACAGTTATCATGCTAGCATTGGGATGGCAGCGTTTGAAGCTTTGTATGGGCGAAGGTGTAGGTCACCGATTGGTTGGTTTGAAGTTGGTGAAGCAGAATTGTTAGGGCCGGATTTGATCTATCAGGCTATAGAGAAAGTCAAGTTAATTCAAGAGCGTTTGAAGAGGGCTCAGAGCCGCCAGAAGTCTTACACAGATGTGAGGCGAAGGGACTTAGAATTCTAAGTTAATGATTGGGTGTTCCTTAAAGTCTCACCCATGAAGGGTGTTATGAGATTTGGTAAGAAAGGCAAGCTCAGTCCTAGATACATTGGACCTTACAGAATTCTGCGAAAGGTTGGTCTAGTAGCTTATGAACTTGAGTTTCCATAAGAGTTGGTTCTTTGTACACCCAGTGTTTCATGTGTCCATGTTGAGGAAGTGTGTAGGAGACCCGTCGTTAGTTGTCCCTGCTGATACTATAACAATTAAGGATGGTTTGACCTATGAGAAGATCGCCGTAGCCATTCTTGATCGTCAGGTTCGCAAGTTGAGAACTAAGGAAGTGGCCTCAGTAAAAGTGTTATGGAGAAGTCAAAAAGTTGAGGAAGCTACTGTCACACCCCAACCTTCGTCAGGGCGTGACGGGCACCCGACTCTCGTCAGAGCCGAGCGGACCCTTAAACGTCGACTCAAAATTTTTTTGTAAATGAAATACCAAAATTAGCACGCAGCTCAAGACATCTCAAACATAATATATATATACACGACATAGAATAAGGCGAGCCAAAAAAGGCCTCCGCCATTTACGTACAACAAAATAACGGCCGACGAGGCCAAACAAGAACAATAACTCCCACTTTGTTCGCGAGACTTCTACAGTATGACCCGTACAATACATAAAATTATACCAAAACGGGGACAGCCCTCCGAAGCAAATGGAGGCGTTTGACTCAGTGGTGACTTCCTCTAAGTAGGCGGATTCCCCGACGCGCCCACGGACTGCGGGCATGAAACGCGACCCCGAAGAGAGGGGGTCGACGGAATATGTACCGAATATGTAAAGCATCGAAGCAAGAAATAGGAGAGTTCAACGGTAAGCAAGTTTAGGCTACGACATGAATTTAATATTTAAGTAAAACGGTCCCTTCGGACGGCGCCCGGCCTAATAATAATAACAATGATAATATATAAAAAATGATAAACGATAATAATAATGGTAATAATCCCCTTCGGGTGTGCGGTTCCGACATACGTCTATCCCGGCCCCTTCGGACATGCGGTCCGGAATAAAATAATGGCCCCTTCGGGCATGTCGGTCCAACATACGTCTATCCGGCCCCATCGGACATGCGCCCCGACATAATAATCCTAGCCCCGCCCGGGCATGCCACTCGTGACATACGGCTACCCTGGCCCCATCGGGCATGCCACTCGCGACATAATACTAATCCTAGCCCCTTCGGGCATAATAATAATAGTAATAATAATAATAAAATCTCACACCCCCTTCGGAGTGGTTTTGGAAAATCTGAATAATAAGATATCGCACCCCCTTCGGAGTGGTTTTAAAAAGTTTTATAAAATATCACACTCCCTTCGGAGTGGTTTTGGAAAGTCTTATAAAATATCACTCCCTTCGGAGTGGTTTTGAAAAGTCTTATAAAATATCGCTTAATAGTTAGGGCAATAGCCAAAAGTTTTCCTTCAATTGTGGTACAAAAATAAGTCAAATAAAACAGTAGGCGGAGATCCGGGAATAGTGGGTCCGCCCCGGGCCAACGGAGGTGGCGTACATGGGACATGCCTATCGAACCTCATAATATCATTAACAATTGGTTTGGGAGTAGTCGGATTGGATTCGGACAAGTTTTAGATATTTACGGCCAAACTAGTCAATTGTGACCTATTTGGTTCAATTCCATTGAATGAAAACGTTCCAACTTTAGGTGTGAATCCCGGGAGATAGGATTGACCCAAAGGGTCAAAACCGAAGCTAGCACACCTAGATCATGCCATGAAGAGGAAATAGAAGGCTTTACATACCTTACGGATGTCTTACGCACGCTTAAACTCAAGTTCCGTTTCGCCCAGAATCTGCAAATGGTCACCTTTACCAGTTACTATTCATGAGAGTTAGCATTTCAACAATGAGTTCATACTTGACTACCGAAATTTCGGCAGCATCTCCCCTATAAATCTAACCTCCCCGAGGATTAAACTCGGCTTAAAATACAACAACCATCCCAACAACAACATCAAGAACATCAACAATACCAATAAACACTACAACACACATATGAACATAAGTAGTCTTGTTTTTTTCAACATAATACATCGACTTCCATTCTAACTTCATACTTCTCATCCAATATCGACGTTTTCATGTTTATTCGCTAACTTGAGGCCATTCAATACAATTCAAAGACATTTCACATAATCCTACCAAATATGCAAAAATTCCACCAAACCACAATTCACTTAAAACTTCCAATTCTCAACATAAATATTCATAACATTTTTTCCATCTTCCAACTTCATTCACAACAACATTAATTCACACCTTAGACCATCGCTTCCATCATTATATAAAAACCATATAAAATCATATAATTTCCCATAACAACATACATGCCATTTCAACGCCAACTTGCGTCGCTAAGCCTTTATTTACGTCACAAAAGTCACAACAACACAACTAACAAGCTAAGTAAAATCAAATTCATCACTTCCCCACATCATATGGCTCACGGCCACATCCATAATCCACACACACACACGCCATGCACACACGCGTCACACTTTCATAATTCTCGTCTACTTCTAATCATCATAACATATAAATTCATTCCATAACATAAAACATAAGAATTTTACCTTTTTCTTAAAATTTCAACTTTCCGCAAACGGAGTTCTTTCTCCAAACCAACTATACCACGTTGAAGAGCGTCTTGAACTTGTTAGGAATCCAACAAGAAATGAATTTTTGAACCAAGGATCAAGGCAAGAAAATTTTCTTTTTTTTTTCTTTCTCTCTTTCTCTCTTGGCCGAAGGCCCTTCCCTTTTTTTTTTTTTTTCTAGTTCTTGCTTTCTTTCTCTTGAAGTTTCTTGAATGCTTAAGCTCCTTATATAATTTAATCACATGGATTAAATTTTTCCATGGGCTTGGGCTAAGTTGGCCGGCCACCTCCACCTATTTGGGCCTCTTTTCTTATTTTTTTTTTGAGCCCAATTGTTTGGCTACTTTGTATATTTCATGAAATAAATTTCCAAAATTCCGATTTTGCCCTTAGCCTTACTTAATATCTCCGCATCCATACTTCCATAACCGGCATACACATATTAAGAAAAATCCAACATGACCTTATTCCTCATAAGTCAAGGTTATTTCCAAATTTTCAAATACGCAAAAATTGCCGGATGTAACAGCTACATGGGAAGCCGAGGAGGATATGAAATCCAAGTACCCATTTTTGTTTGAAGAGCAAGCAGAGAACTCTCAAGGTAACTTTCCATAGCCCATGTCATGTCATGTCTCATGTTTCACACTCATGTCATGTATCCAACACTCATGTCTCATGCTTCAGTATTCATGTTTCTATGTAATCACGTCATTTCATGTCCCATGTTTCATGTCATGTTCCCTTCATGTTTATGTATTCAAGCCATGTCTAGTCCCAATCTTAGTCATGACACATTATTCAAGGACGAATGATCCCAAGGGGGAGATATTGTAACACCTTGTACCTTTAAACTAGGTTACGTTCATGATTTTGAGCCTTAGAAGACCAAACAAAAAGTGTGGAAAATAAATTATTCTGATTTCAGCAAAATCCCACTTACACGACCAGTTATATGGACCATATAATATTATATGGCCCGTATTTTCAGTTCGTGTTATGCAGGTGGAGAAATTTCAGTTTCTGCCAAAGTTCTAAAATATTATACGGATCGTACTCATGTCTGTATATTATTATACGGACCGTACATTCAGTCCGTGAAACTCATTTAGGAAATTTTAGTTTCTGGGATTTTAATTATTGTCTAGTACGTCCAAGTTATACGGACCGTATAACTTTATACAGACCGTATATGTTGACCGTATAATTTCCCGACGCAGTTAAGTATAAATACGTCGTGTTCAGTTCTTTTTCAACTTTTCGAATTCCACAAGCCCTAGAACGAAGGTGTTCTTCTCCCAACAATCCAAAACATCAAGGTAAGTCAATCCAAGCCCTTCCAAATCAATTCTAACATGTGTTCTCATAATCTAACAATGAAATCATTATTCTTAACATAGGGTTTTCAAGAAAACCCATTTAAAGGACTCAAGACTTAAACCTTGGAATTCTTCTTCCAAAATCAGATTGTTATTACAAGTTTGGAGCATTACCAGGTATGTAGGGTTGCTATCTACGTGTGGGAATATCATTGTTCTTCCCCACGCTTCTTCTTCCATGATTATACGCAAGTTCTCCAAGAACTAGGGTTTTAGCCATGTTCATGATAACCCTAGGTCCATGTACTATATTATATTAAGCTTTGTGATATTTCTCGTTGTTGTGTTCTTGATATTTCATTTTGATTATTGAGAATCTGTCTGTAATCCATGAATACCCATATCTCGTATTCCATGGGTTTTTGCATGCATATTTTTAAATAAAAATGCTTATTTCATGAATATCCTACACGTCTACAAGTTTTCATGCAATTGTATTATATAATTACCTTCCTGCCACGATTCAAGATACATACATGCTAAATACAAGTTATTTCATGAAACCATGTTTACAAGTTATTTTCGTAAAATCATGATTACTAGTCATTTACAAGTTAATTCACGAAAATCATGGGCTTCTTAGCTAACTATATCATGTTCATGTTTTTGGGAGTTGCACAAGTTACCGAGAAGGCTCAGATAGCCTGAAACTACGTAGCCACCGTAGGACAAGGATCGCTCCGCCCAGTTAGGATGAATCCTTAATTTTACACTGAATGGATCCATCAGGCACGTTACACCATATACCCTGGCAAGGTATGGGGGCTCTGCTGGTCCGGCGAGGCACCAGACTCTACGTACCCACGTGGTGATATTATGTAATCGGTTTATGAAATGCTCTCCCTACTTACCATATTTTTACCCATGCTATATGTGTGTGTGTGTGTGTGTGTATATATATATATATATATATATATATATATATATATATATATATGTGTGTGTGTGTGTGTGTGTGTGTGTGTGTATTCATGCTCATGTTTATGTCCAGGCTTTCAGTTTCACTTCTTATCATGTTATTCCATGTCCCATGTTATTTCTTTTAGTTGCTTTACATACCAGTACATTCAATGTGCTGACGTCCCCTTTTTATTGCCCGGGGCCCTGTATTTCACGATGCGTGTGTACGGATTTACAGGACGACGTATCTGCTTTGTAGGACTTCAAACTTATCAGCTTATTAGTGAGCCCCATCTCATTCGGGGTTTAGACATTGTCTTTCTTTTATTAGTTATGTATTTAAAGGTATGCTGGGGGCTTTGTCCCAACGAGTATGTTTTCATATTCAGACTTATGCTAGAGGTTTCATAGACTAGGCAAGTCAATTATGTCATGTCAGACTTTGAGAGTCAATTAGCCATTTTGGCTACTTTATGATATTATCCGCATTCATGATTTAAACAAGTATTTCTATTTAATATGGTGACTTACTATGTGCTACAAAAGCTCATCATGCATTCACGTTATATTCCGCGCATGTTATGCCTCATGATGATTCAGCAAGCCATGTGGTTCGCTCGGTCACATGCAGTAAGGTACCGAGTGCCATACTACGCCCAAGCCATGGTTCTAGGCTTGACATATCCTTGAGAGGTAAGTCTCAACCATTCCTCCATCATTACGCATTCATCTCTATGATTATCATCCCTTTTATAGGTCTACAATGGTAAATTGGGAATAGTAACCCTAGAACTTAATAGACTTTCAATAGTTGGTGGGTTATGAATATTATTATGTTTTATTCATCTAATATTTTGGGTTATCACTTTCTAGTCAAGAATTGAACCATTAGAGACATGAACTAAGTGAATTGAGACTTAGGGTTTCATAAAAATGGTAGCTTGACCATGGAAACTACTTGTAATAGATGTTTTGATTAAATAGCCTTGTAAATTGATAGTTGGTGGTTGCTAAGGCCAATGTTAGGCTAATTTACACCTAGAAATCATTCACCCATTAGAATAGGGAAAAAGGGAAGGGTGTTATTTGAATTGATTTTGTGACTTATTTAACATCTTAATTGCTAGACATTGAGCTTTCTGAGGCTTCAAGGAAGGGAAAGACTATTGTAGAGATCTGTATTATTCCAGCTTCACAGTTGAGGTAGGTTACAGTCTACTTGAGTTAGACTTTGATTAGTTGATTGTATGTGTGGTGAAATTGATAGGAGAAAGCATGTCTAGTCTTCAAGCATAATGTGGAAGGGAAAGGCTATAGTGGAGTAATCTGCATTGTTCCAGCTTTACAGTTGAGGTAGATTACGGTCTACTTGAGTTAGACTTTGTTTAGTTGATTGTATGTGTTGTGAAATTGATAGGAGAAGCATGTCTAGTCTTCAAACATAATGTGTGTGGTTGAAATTCCTATATGCTATTGATTGAGTGATTATGTGGGCTTCGTGCAACTATTCGATACATTGGGACCTACAGGTTGATGATGTTGTGGTGAGAAGTTAATATGATATTCTTGGTGAAATTGAGGTACAAAATGATAAATCGATTATTGAAAGCGATGTGACAATAAATATGAATATATATGAAAAGGCTCATTTGACCGGGGGTGAGGATGAGACCTAGATATGAACAGGCACATTTGACCGGGGGTGAGGATGTGGCCTAGTTGTGAGCTCGGGTCCGAGGAGTGAATCCAGAATGAGTGGTACATTGACACTATGGGTCCCCTACAGGTCATGACTACTGAGCAATGACATCAGTTAGCATGTGTGTACAGCGTGTATTTGGTCGTTGGTGGTAGATTTAATTCTGTTATTTGCTTCTGTTGACTTGATTTGATATCCTTTGGGTGACTTGCTTGTTATTACCATTGGTTGACTTGTTGTTGGGCTATTTGATTATGTGTTGTTGACTGATCTATCTATTTTATTGATTTTATGATTCATGCATGATACTAATCTTATTCAGCCTATGATATCTACCGGTACATAGTGTTTGTACTGATACTACCTTGCTGCATTCTTTTGAGTGCAGATTGTGATACAGAGACTGCTACCCGACCTCATCTTTAGCGTTGAGGCCATTTCCTGACGGATTTAGGGTGAGCTTCTATCCATGTCAGGTCGCCCGAAGATCTTCTTTTTCTAATGTCTATTTCCATTCCAGACATTGATGGTTATTTATTTCAGACAGTTTACATTCCTTAGACATGATTTTGGATTAGAGTCCTTGTACGGTGACTTTCAGATTTGGGGGTTGTAATAGTTAGGACTTCCGCATTCATTTTCTTATTTTATGGCATGACTAAATTTTGATTTGTCTTGTGCTTGAATGGTTATAAACTGATTGAATCGGTTAATATCAAAATGGACTTGAACGAGTAGTTGGCTAGACGTATTCGTTCGCCCACTAGGAGTTAGTGTGGGTGCCAGTCATGGCAGGTTGGGTCGTGACAGAGAGAGAAATGATAGCCATGTATTAATGGGAATATTTCGGTAGTTGAGTAGGATGTTACATGGATGACTTGGCACTTGTAACAATTTCAAGAATTATACAATTATTGAGTAGGCTCCTAACCTGAGCCTTAGAGACCTGGTCTCTGGGCTGTTTCATGATAGATTTTGGTAGAAACTCTGAAATGTGCACTGTCGTGTACGCCAACTTTGCCTTCCAAGATTGCTATGCGTGTACACCTGTAACAGTGTAAAGATGAGTTAGATGCTTGTTGAAAAACACTTTATTGCATTGCAGCTCTCCCCTTTACATAGCCAAAAATATTTTGGACGCTTAGTTAGGCTTGATCAAGCCCAGCTCCAAATGATTTCTTTCAAAATGCTCCCTACTCAACGCTATTGTGAAGTTGTCAACAACTTGGTCCTCTGTCTTGCAGAACTCCACACGTATCAGACCTTTTTCAACATTATCTCTTAGAAAGTTATGTCTGACATCGATGTGTTTGGTTCGTTTATGGTGAACTGTATTCTTAGCCATATTGAGTGCACTTGTATTGTCATATAGTAAAGGAACACAGTCAACGAGAACACCGAAGTCTTCAAGTTGTTGATTGATCCACAACAGTTCAGCACAACAAGAAGCAGTAGCAACATATTCGGCGTCGGCAGTTGAAAGAGCAACTGAGTTTTGTTTCTTCGTACCCCAAGATATTAGACACGATCCTAGAAAATGAGCCATTCCAGATGTGCTTTTTCTGTGGACCAAGTAACCAACATGGTCAGCGTCTGTATATCCAACCAATGCAAAGTTGTCTCCTATGGGATAGTAAAGGAAAAGGTCTGGCGTTCCCTTGAGATATCTCAAAATTCTCTTGGCAGCCTTCAAGTGAGATTCCTTGGGACTTGATTAAAGTCAAGCACATAGTCTGACACTAAATACAATATCAGGCCTGCTGGCTGTTAGATACAAAAGAGATCCCATGATAGCTCTGCACATTGTCTCATTCTTGGATCACCAGATTCATCGATATCAAATCGAGTGGCAGTAGCTATCGGAGTGTCGGTAGGCTTGGCATTCTCCATTTCAAAACGTTTAAGAAACTTCTTGATATATTTTTGTTAACTGATCATAAAACCCTGTGGAGTCTGCTTTACTTGTAAACCAATGAAAAAGTTCATCTCACCCATCATGCTCATCTCGAAATCACTTCCCATCAGCTTTGCAAAGTCCTTACACAGTAAATCATTTGTGGCTCTAAAGATGATGTCATCTACACACACTTGTACAATCAACAGACTTCTTCCTCTCTTCTTCAGGAATAGAGTGTTGTCAATCTTTCCTCTGGTGAAACCATTTTCAAGCAAAAAATTTTAACAATCTTTCATACCAAGCTCGAGGGGCTTGTTTCGGACCATATAAAGCTTTGTCAAGTTTGAACACATGTTACGGATGTTCATGATTTTTGAAGCCTGAGGTTGCTTGATGAACACTTCTTCCTTTAAATACCCATTTAGAAAGGCACTCTTGACATCCATTTGGAACAAAGCTTTGAATTCCATATACAAAAGCTATAAGAATCCTGATTGCCTCCATTCTGGCCACTGGAGCAAACGTCTCATCATAGTCTATTCCTTTTTCTTGATTGTAGCCTTGAAATACCATCTTGCCTTATTTCTGGTGGTATTCCCAAGCTCATCAAGCTTGTTATGGAACACTTATCTGGTGCCTATCACAGTTCTATCTGATGGCCGAGGGACCAGGTGCCATACTTTGTTTCTTTCGAATTGATGAAGTTTTTCTTGCATAGCAGCTATCCGGTCGGCATCTTTTAAGGCTTCTTTGATATTCTTAGGCTCAATTTGAGATAGAAATGCTGAAAAGGTAAATAGGTTTCTTGCCTTAGATCTGGTTTAGATCTGGTTTGAATGCCTGAGTTTAGAGGAGTAATTACATTGTGAAGAGGGTGAGCTCCTTTGAGCATCCAGGTGGATGTTTGAATAGCAGTAGTATATGAACTGGCTTCTTCATTGTTAGATCTTTTGTTAGAATCCATTGATCCATTTCCACCACTTCCTTGATCGGCTTCAGAAGTTCCTGATATAGCATCTGCCACTCTATGCATAGCTTCTAGGGTAGTGATCTGAGAGGCAGGTTCCTATTGAGAATTATCAACATTTTCTTCATCGACTAATTTGATTTGATTCATCAGCTCAGTCTTCTCATTGGAGATTTCAATGTCTTTATCTAGAAATTTTGGGAAAACTCCATCTTCCTCTTCATCATGAGTAACCCTTATATCCCCTTGACAGCTAGACTCATCGAAAATTACATGTACACTTTCCTCCTCAGTTTGTGTCCTTTTGTTGTAGACTTTGTATGCTTTGCTATAAGAAGAATACTCGAGGAAGATACCCTTATCACTTTTGGCATCAAATTTTCCTAGAGCTTCCTTGTTGTTGTTGAGTATAAAGCATTTGCAGCTAAAAGCTCTTAAGTAAGTCAACTTGGGCTTTCTTCCATTTAACAGCTCGTATGGAGTTTTTTCAAGTAGAGACCTGATCATACATCTGTTTATTACATGATAAGTAGTGTTCACGGCTTCCGCGCAGAAACTTTTGGTCACCCAACTGGCTATTAACATTGTTCTAGCCATATTTTCAAGAGTTCTGTTTTTTCGCTCCACAGCACCATTTTGTTGAGGTGTTCTAGGGGCAGAAAAATTGTGACTGATACCATTTTCAATACAGAAATTATCGAACTAAGTATTAACAAATTCAGTCCCATGATCAGATTTGAGGCTCACGACTAGGGTCCTAAGCTTTGCTTGGATCTTCTTAACAAAGACGTGAAACACAGGAAATGTCTCATTTTTGCTTTTCAAGAACAAGGTCCAGGTGAACCTAGAGTAGTTATCAATTATTAAAAACATATATTTCTTTCCTCCTCTGCTGGATATTCTCATTGGTCCACAGAGATCCATATGAAGAAGTTCAAGGGGCCTCGAGGTACTACTTCTTTCTTGGGTTTAAAGGAAGATCTCACCTGCTTCCTTCTTATGCAAGCATTGTGATCCTTTAACTTTACCTTTGGTAATTCACGAACCAGGTCTTTCACAGCGAGTTTGTTTAATAACAAAAAGCTTGCATGCCCTAGTCTTCTATGCCAGAGCTCAGGATCTTCTTCAATCGCACTCAGATAGGTCAAATCACTTCTGTCTTGGGAGCCAAAGTCTGTGACATATACATTTTTGAATCTCTTGGAAACCAGAACCATTTCACCAGTTTTGAGACTTGTGACTGTGCAAGAGCAAGGCAGGAACTTGACTTCATTTCGCCTATCACAGATTTGAGACACGCTTAACAGGCTATACTTCAGACCATTTACGAAGTATACATTTTCTATGGCATGAGCAAGTGTCTTCCCAACGTTGTCTACTCCAAGAATGAACCCCTTCTTACAGTTTCCAGAGGATACACTCCCACCTTGAAAAGCTTTGAGTGAGAGAAAGTTGTCCTTTCACCGGTCATGTGCTTTGAGCAGCCGCTATCCATGTACTATTTTTTACCTCTTCCATCTGTTTCATTCTTGACTTTCTCATCTTCACTATCTGGATCTGACTTGGCCATAAGCGAGACGATTGACTCATATTCATCGCAAGCTTGCTTGGGAATAAAATTCCTTTTGATGGATCTTGTGTCCCTTCTGATCATCCTTTGAAACTTGCCGGTGAAATTTTCCATGTCGGACTCATCATTTACCCGTGGTAGTGTTATCATCGAGTATCCTTCTTTTGAGTTTGGTGGAGCAGCCATTAGACTGAGGATCTTTTCTTGGTGTTAGCCTTTTAGAAAGGGCCTGCTCTGATACCAACTGATATAGGTTGTGCGTTCACCAAACAGTATAGAGGGACCTGGTTGTGTACCAGTTTCCTTATGCAATCTAGTATGTAAAGGACATAGGATTTTACCGTGGAAAACTCCTTGCTCAAGGAATTAAAAATCATGACCTACCCCAGTAGGATTTCAACTCCACTACACGAGCGAATTTAGGATACAACTCTATAGTAAGCTAGCAATTAACTCCATAATACCTCAACCTTACAATAACGCTTATGTAAACTAACCCCTGTAGACCCTCCACACTTGCAATAATCCGATTGCAAGCTACTTCACTTAGCTAACTCTAGCTAAGGACCACTAATACACCTAGACTAACTCTAGCGCAGTGTACCACTGTAACACCTCGTACCGCTAACTATCCTATTTTCATGATTCGGGGACTTAGAAACCAAGACAAAAATGTTAGAAGTGGAAAAATAGGGCCAGAACGTTAAAAACACGTTTTACGTCAAAAAGTACGGCCCGTACTATGAAGTACGGGACATACAATGAAGACGTATTTTGAGGGGAGGGGTTCTGAATTCACTGGTTTTGCAAGGCAAAGTACACCCAGTGATGTACGAGGGGTACATCAAAGTACGGACCGTACTTTCATCCCGTACATTACACGAACAACTAGGCCACCCACTAGAATTTAGCATCTAAGTACGAGACGTACCTTAGCCCATACATTGCCCACGTCTATCAGAAACTATAAATACCAGGGGTTCAGTTCTAAATTCACTTTTCACCAGTTTCCAAGCCCTAGAACGAGCAGCTCTCTTTCTCCATCACCAAGAACACTAAGGTAAGCAACCCTAACCTACTCCGAGTGGATTCTAACATATATCTATGAAAAATAAGCAAGAATTCATTGCTCTTAACCTAGGGTTTCAAGAAAACACATCTAAGGGTTCAAGACTTAGGCTTTTGGGATTCTTCTCAATGTTCAGACCTTTCTTACAAGTTTTGGAGCGTATACAGGTATGTGAAGCTAACTATCTACGTTAAGCAATGTTTATTATTCTCCCTACACCTCGTTCTCCATGTTTATCAAAAATTGACTCCAAATACAGTTATGCCCTAGTTTCATGAATAGTTATCGAACTTCTATCTTCTAGGGATATAGTTTCATAATTCGTTCATGGCTATCATTTTGAATATCATGAACTCAGTATGTAATCATTATGGACTTATGTATTGATATCACATGAGTCTCAGTTAGTGTATAATCAGTTATTTTCTTAAGTTCCATAATAAAAAATAGTTATCATGCTATCAGTTATATCTCAGTCTCAGTATCATGAATTGTTTAATGTTGAATGCTTGTATCTATATTTTAGGCCCTAGGCCACAGTTTTATGCATACGTATTGCTTGGTCCTGAGGCCACGCTTTTTTGTGCACATTTATTTAGGCCCAAGGCCACAGTTTATATTTATAGTTATACAAGTGATTCTTTATTCAGAACAAGGAGTACTTCAGATCCTTACCTCCCTGTATAGTTCAGTTACAGTTATCAGTTTCAGTTTCAGTACTTATATTTCTTTCTTTTAGTTTACAAACCAGAACAATTCAAATGTGCTGATGTCCCTTTTTATTGCTTGGGGGCCTGCATCGCAACGACTTACAGGTTAACAATCCAGCTAGCTAGGACTTGCACGTATCAGTTGCTTAGTAAGCCCCAGTTCCTCTGGAGTGTTATCCTACTTTCAGTCTTTCCAAGTTTTACATAGTTATCTTTTCTGTATTCATTAGAGGCTTCATAGACATGGTCTAATCAGTCAGATATTAGCAGACCTTGAAATGTTAGGCTTGTCGGCATTTATCTCAGATGTTTTAAACTTGAACCAGTAACTCCACATTTAATATATTTCAGTCAGACTTTTAGTAGATCAACATGTATTAGTCTTATTTCCTTATTATTGGATGTTTGATATCACATGTTGATTCAGCCAGCCTATGGGCTCGCTCGATCACATGCAATTAGGCACCGAGTGTCGTGTTACCCCCAGGTCATGGTTCGGGGTGTGACAAAGCTTGGTATCAGAGCACTAGGTTCAAGTGTCTTAGGGAGTCTATGAAGTCGTGTCTAGTGGGGTCGCCTTTATATATGTAAGGGCCCCACATATATAAACAGTTAACCACCAAGACATTCAGGATTTGTTTCACTTTTTTCATACTCTAGTTCGTGCAGTTAGAGCAGTACTTTTAGGAATTCTTATAACTCGTGCGAATTACGTATTTTAGAAATGGCGCCAAAAAGGAAGTACAACAAGAGGACTTCAGCTACTAGCCAGAGGGCTACCGCTAATGCAGCCCCATAAGAGAACACTCAGGCTTAGACGGCCACCCCAGCTAATGCTACAGCTGCACCTCCCAATGCTTCGGATGCGGATGTTAGAGGAGCTATTTAGCTGCTCACTCAAATTTTGGCTAACCAGGCCCAGCGACAAGAAACGGCCCCTAGCTCAGGTGCTAGTAGTGGGTTGAACAGTTCTAGGACTCAGGAGTTTCTGCGGATGACGCCACCAGTGTTTAGGGCTGGGCGTTCGGTATTCGATTCGGTATTTTTAAAGTTCGGGTTTGGTAATTCGGTAATCGGTAATTGAATGTATATACCAAATACCGAACTTTCAAACTTCGGTTCGGTAATTCGGTAATCGGTAAATCAAACTTCGGTTCGGTAAGGTATTCGGTAATACCATTTTTTTGCTAGTAGTTGCATTCATTCTCTAACAGTTTGATTAAATAAACTCCAAAGTACAAGTCAATGAAGTCATCAGACAAATAACAACGAGAAGTCAAAATAAAGGTTGAAACAGGTGTACATATATAAAGCACAACACCAGAACAGCTACTGCCCACTGTCCAACAACAAAAGATAGAGAAATATATAAAGCACAACACCAGAATAGCTAATGCCTACTGCCCACTATCCAATAACAAAAGATAGAGAAATATATAAAGCACAACACCAGAACAGCTACTGCCCACTGTCCAACAACAAAAGATAGAGAAATATATACTTTTGTTAAAAATATTCAAACAATCTGTCTTCTTTGCCCTACGACTAAGCAGCCATGTATCATTTACCCCGTTTAGCTTTCTCTCGGTGGAACTGTTAAACATAGAAGAGTTATTTGCAAAATGCTCAATTGTTAATCTATTTTGATAGTAATAAAATTGAAGCACAACACCAGAACAGCTATTGCCCACTGTCCAACAACAAAAGATAGAGAAATTATGAAGTTGTTGTACTGCTACTGCCCATTGTCCAGAAAATGGAAGCTCTAATATCATTCAAAGAAAAATCCAGTCCTTGCTCAAATTCGTGGATCAGAGAGCATTGAACTGCAAAACGCCAAAACCTCAATCAGTAAACACATTTGGCAGTTTTGCTACTAATACGCATTGTAATAAACAAAACAACTAAATTGTAGCTCAAGTTGCAATTAGTATATTGATCGGAGGCGTAATATATCAGTTATGAATATTTAGCTAATATTAACATATGAATCGATTTCTAACTCAAATTTGTGGATCAGAGAGCATTCAACTATTCAATACAATAAACGCATTCAACAGCTGCAGCATAACACACATCGCAATAAGCAAAGCAGCTGAGAATTTTAGCTCAAATTCAGCACAAAGCATCTATTCGGCTAATTATTTTCAATCTGATTACTTATCTTCTAGATACAATAAAATACGCAGAGAGATAGGGGACTGAACTCTTAATACAGTATCAAATCGCCTGCTTACAAAAGCAATAGATTCAACTACATGAATAATAATTTCAGCAAACAATTTGAAACTAATATTCAACGATAAGCTTTTGGATCAGAGAGCATTGAAGTTCAAAATCTCAATCTTACCTGAGGCATCTTGCGATTACAAATCAAGAACGAGGGAATCTTTTGAGCTATCAACCATATCTAAAAAGAATTTAAGATGTGTCAACAATTAAACTAAGTAAAAATATATAAAACAAAATACAAAAACTGAAAAACATACCAAGTTCAAGTTTCATAAGATCATTAAAATCTTATTCAACATTTACGGGATAAGGCTCATTTCAACGCCAATCTTGAAGACAAATAACAGCTTGGACCAATTTCGAGTCAAAGAACTCTAAATGAATCAAGAATACGCCCCGGTGCTAAATGCACATTCCGATGCCACACTAGAAATAGGAATTGCCAACACATCACGAGCCATCTCGGAAAGAATTTTATATCTAGGAGAATGAGCTTTCCACCATGATAAGATATCAAAATTATCCTCATCATCATTATCATCATCATTCGGCTCTAGTTCTTCACTAAGATACTTTTCCAACTCCGACTTACCACCCAAACCTGTACCATCTTGTTTGTTCCTCTTCATTTGGATCCTATTTCTCACTTTTGCTGATTTTGTGCTAGTGTTAGAGCTAGATGAATCCGATGTCTGACCCGATGAATCAGAGAGAGAAGATGTGCGTCGAGATACATTAGAGAATTTTGCTACATACTCTTCAAACATAGATTTCATGTAAGTCACCACTTCATCTTTTATTTCACTCTCCTTTTCATCTCCAATCATACCCTCAAGTGCGTCGCCAACATACTCAAGTTTGTTACGAGGATCTAAGATAGAGGCAATAAAAAGCACCTTATTCATTTTTTCAGGAGCACCCCAATACTTGACAAACTTTTCTATCATTTTTCTCCCATTTTTGCCAAAGAAGGATCATCATCTTCCATACACTCTCTTAAATGATTGTGAAGCTCAACTATATCTTCAAAGTGACCATTAGAAGTGACATAAAGTGAACCTGAAACCTTCTCAGTTAGATCATAAAACCTTTTAAGAAATATTACCATGTTTCTCACCTTTTGCCAATCATCACTTTCAAGTACACCTGCAATACTTCCATCTTCACAAACATGAGTAGCAAGATAAGTTGACAATCCACCATCTTCAAGATCAAACCTATCAAATGCACTCTCAAAATGTTGCATCCAACATCAAGTAGGTCAAATTCCATCGGGTCGAAACATCTAAACATAATGACTTCTTACTGTCCATGTTTTATAGTTCACAACATTCCGCAAATTTTCTAATCCTTGCGGCAGATTGTCTAACATATTTCACCATTTGCCTAACACATTTGATAGATGGACCAACTTCTTTCATGCCATCTTGCACAATAAGATTCAAAATGTGAGCCATACATCTCACGTGAAGATGGTTACCACATTTCATGTTAGATCCCCAATTAACCATTTGTTTGTGTAACTCTTTCACCATGACATCATTAGAAGAAGCATTATCTACAGTTATAGTGATTATTTTCTCCAATTTCCAATCAAGCAAACACTTACTAATACAACGAGCCATTTCGTCACCCTTATGACTAGTAACAACTTCGAAAGTTTAAAATTCGTTTATGCAAGAGCCAATCACTATCAATAAAGTGTACTGTCAAACACATATAATTTATTATCTGTATAGAAGTCCATGTGTCTGTGGTTAGACAAACTCTCGGTGATGTTTCTTTTAAATACTTTATAAACTTTTGTCTCTCTTCACCAAAAACTACATAACAATCCCTAATCACTGTTCTACGGGAGGGAACTCGGAATAAAGGTTGGGTTTTTTTTCATAAACTTCTTAAAACCTTCCTTTTCAACAAAATGAAAAGGAAGCTCATCAAGAATTAACATCTCAACTGAAGCCCTCCGAGATACCTCCTGATCAAAAGTCCAAGTTGCCCCATCAGCCTTTTCACCTTCGAATGGACAATTTAAATGTGATTGTTTGTACTTGGATCTGGAAGTGCTAGCCTTATTTGGATTTTTAGAACAGATTCTCAAATGATTTTTTAGTCCAGTTGTTTCATTTTTAGTTGAATAGCTAAGAGAAATTTACCACAATACTTGCATTTTGCTTTAGCAATTCCATCTTCGATAAGCTTATCACAATGCGGCCAAGCAGCAGATCTTGGTTCTATACCTTTCCTCTTCACAGTCACTGGATGTTGTTCAACTTTCGGTGTTGAATCAAGAGACTCAGTAATAGGTGCGCTTCCACTGACATTGGCTGTTCGACTTGCTTCATCTTCCATCTAAACATAGAAGAGATTATAAATGTTATAAGACATAAATTGCAAGGGATTAAGTATCATTTCTACTTAACATAACATGGTCACTTTATTTTACTTGTTTTTACGCTTGCTGCAAAAAATGTCATGTAGCATGTTAATCCAACTCTTAAAGTATAAAGCTATTGAAGGCAAAAAAGAGCTTTTGAACTCAAGCTATTCTCACGAGTTTTAGCTCTTCTTTAATAGGGAAAACTTCCTAAGTGATAGATTAAGACTAACAAGCTATCTTGAGCAATTACATCAAACCAAAGACATGTTTTGAAGTAAAATAAATACTGTAATCAGCGCACAAAAGTCCAGCCAGGATAACTCAAACTCCATTTCAAGACACTCAAAATATCAAACTGGAGCATTGCTACCTCTCTTTAGGCACATCAGGATCAATCTCTCCCGACTAATTGACTATATCATGGAAACCCCATACTTAACCAACAACAACGACTACTAAGCCTCACTCCTAAACTAGTTCGGATCAACGATATCAATCAACTTTATCCATTATGTTATATTTGGGCATGTTTTGTTCCACTATTCCATAATTTGTTGACATACAAATCTCTAAATAAACTAAAAAAAGACTCCTGGAAAATACGAGACAAGATGTAAAGTAGGCCAACAGGATGAATCCTTAATCCAAACTAGTGAATACAACATACATGGACGAACCCCCAAGTTAAATCAATTCAAAATTATTATGAATCATCTAATACACACACAATAGAGCTTACTTCCATGTTAAACATCTAAATGAGTAAATTTGAATTCCCATTACAGCTACTGATGACCAATTAGGAAAACAAATTAATCAAAAAAGAAGGATATTTTCCCCCAAATCTCAGGCTTAACAGAATAACTTATTTTCTTTAATTTAATTTTTCTCACCAGAAAAGCAAATCCCAACTGATCACACCCAAAAAGAAAAAAGACAAAAAAAGGAGAAAATCTTCAACCCATTTAATTGACCCACGTTTTCCCAAAAACGAAAGAGACAATTTTAACAAATATCTTTCTTTCTTTCTCTCCCAAATACTACTGCTATGGATACTATCCATTCATATCTTTCTCTCCCAAAAACAACAACAACGAAGCATTGGAAGTGTAAAACAAAACCAAAAAATACAATACGGAAGCTATTAAAGAAGCTTAAATTAGTGAATCTCACCATTGTTTTCTCCTTGATTTAGCCTCAACAGGCGGCCGTGAGGAAGGAATGAGAAAAACCTAATGTGAGAAAAGAGACTTCGCAGTTGGAGCTGAGGTGATACCGTGATTAATGATTACCAGACTTGGGGAGATTTTGTGTGAAGTAGAACTGATGGGTGATGTGGCCGATGGGTATACAGTGTTAGGGATTTACTGTGAAGCACTGAAGGTGAAGTGAACTGATCGATGGATGATGGGTATTGGTATTTTTACTCCTTTAGGCTATTGGATTTTTGGATTTGGGCTGGACTAGAAATGCTTTTACAATGGGCCTTTAGCCCTTTACTCCTTTAGGCTATACAGTATTGGTATTAATTTTGGTATTTGATATTTACTGAATTACCGAACGGTATAATTGTAAATACCGAATACCGAAACCGAAATACTAAATTTTATATTTCAGTACCGAACACCGAATCGAAAATTGAATTACCGAATACCAAAATACCAAAATAGCCGGTTCAGTTCGGTAATTCGATTTTTGATATTTTATGCCCAGCCCTACCAGTGTTCACAAGGTCTAAGAAGGATTAGGACCCGCAGAATTTCATTGATGGACTCCAAAAAGTATTTCATGTGATTCATGCTACTGATACAAAGGCAACAGAATTTGGAGCTTTTCAGTTGATGTGGCCCATATTTGGTATGAGACATGGGAACGGTCCCGAGGGGAGGATGCACTTCCTGCTACTTGGGATGAATTTGTAAACGTTTTTGTTGAGCACTTCATGCCAATCGAAGTCAGGGAAGAAAAGGCTACTGAGTTTGAGAATCTAAGGCAGAACGACATGACTATTCAGGACTACTATCTCAAGTTTGTGTCATTGTCCAGACATGCTCCTTACATGTTTCCTGATATGAGGGTTGTGGTTAGAAGGTTTGTGCTTGGGCTTAAACCTGAATTACATAAGGATGCCAATACAGCCGGTTCGAATGACAAGATGACTATTTCTAAGATACTGGCATTTATGCAAGGTAACGAGGCTAGGTTGAAGGAAAAATAAGCCCTGCAGAAGCAGAAAGATAGGGAATTCAACAAAAGAGCCAAGTCTGCTAGTAATTTCAATCAGGGAGGATCTCAAGGAGGTGGAAGCTATTAGTTCTTTAAGAATAAGTCATCAGGACCTGCTCTCTCTACAGCCAGTTCTCCATCTCAGAGGTCCAAGTTTAATCAGAAAGACCAAAACTTTGAGACGGCAGGCTCACAGTCTCAGGCCAGCGTGACCGACCGTGGCTTCCAGCATCCTACTTATAACACTTGTGGTCAGAGGCACTCAGAAGTATGTTGTTCGAGCATATGCTTTGGGTGAAGTTAGACAAGTCACTTTCTGCAAGATTGTCCATCAGCAAGACAGAATATCGGAGGTAATGTAGCTCAGTCCACCAATTCAGCAGCTCCTCGAAATTCTCAAGCCCAACAGGGGCGTGGAGTAGTAAAGTCCAAGAATACAGGCGGTGGTCAGAACCGTTTGTATGCGGCGCAGGCCATCAGGATACAGAGACTCGTGGCGATGTTGTCACGAGTATGCTGCGATTTCACCTTGATGTTTACGCTCTTATGGACCCAGGATCCACCCTATCTTATGTAAGCCCTTATATTTCCAAGAAATTTAGGATAGAACCCAAACAGTTGCATGAACCCTTTGAAGTAGCCACACTAGTTGGGGAATCAGTTATAGCTTATTGTATTTATTAAGGCTGTCCAGTGCTAGTCTACCATCGCAAAACCATAGCAGACTTAGTAGAGTTAGAAATGGTAGATTTTGATATGATCATGGGTATGGATTGGTTAGAGTCCTATTATGCCTCAGTGGGGTGTAGAACCATAACCTTCGATTTCCCGACGGACTTATAGAATGGAAGGGTAATTCAGTAGTACCTAGAGGTAGATTTATCTTCTATCTTAGAGCCAGAAAGATGATTTCCAAGGGGTATATTTACCACTTAGTTCGAGTCCGGAATAAAGATGCCCAGCCTCCCTCTCTCCAGTCAGTATCAGTTGTCAGTGAGTTTCCAGAGGATCTACTCGAAGTCCCTACCGATTGGGAGATTGACTTTGGGATTGATCTACTTCCTGACAATAAGTCGATATCTATCCCGCCGTACAGAATAGCCCCAACAGAGTTAAAAGAGTTGAAAGTTCAATTGAAAGATCTCGTTGACAAAGGATTTATAAGGCCAAGTGTCTCACCTTGGGGCACACCGGTCTTATTTTTCTGAAAGAAAGATGGATCCTTGCTGATGTGTATAGATTATCGCCAGTTGAACAAGGTCACCATTAAGAACAAGTATCTACATCCTAGAATAGATAACTTATTTGATCAACTCAGGGTGCTCAATGTTATTCTAAGATTGACCTCAGATCAGGCTACCATCAGCTAAAGGTTAAGGAAGTTAATATTCCGAAAATCGCTTTCAGAACTCGTTATGGCCATTTTGAATTTCTTGTCGTGTCCTTCGAATTGACGAACGCACCAGCAGCTTTCATGGATCTTATGAATAGGGTCTTCAAGTTGTATCTCGATTTATTCATCATTATATTTATTGATGATATTCTGGTATATTCCCGTAGTGAGGCTGACCATGCAGAGCATCTCAGAATAGTATTACAGACACTCAAGGATTGCGAGCTTTTTGCAAAATTCTCAAAGTGCGAGTTTTGGCTAAAGTCAGTGGCATTCTTAGGCTATTTTTTTTCAAGAGAATGTGTTAAAGTTGATTTTCAGAAAGTTGACACTACTAGGAATTGGTCCAGACCCACCTCAGCATCAGATATCACAAGTTTCTTGGGTCTGGCAAGTTATTACAGGCGGTTCGTGTAGGGATTTTCCTCTATCTCAGCTCTGTTGACGAAGTTGACTTAGAAAAAGGTTAAGTTTTAATAGTCTGATGCATGCGAATAGAGTTTCAAAGAGTTGAAGAAGAGATTAACTTCTACTCCAATTTTGACACTACCAAAAGGAACCGAAGGGTTTGTAGTTTATTGTGATGCTTCGGGAGTTGGTGTCGGATGTGTCCTAATGCAGCATGGGAAAGTTATAGCTTATGCATCCAGGCAGCTCAAGGCTCATGAAAAGAACTATCCGACTCATGATCTAGAATTGGCAGCTCCGATTTTTGCACTGAAGATATGGCAACATTATTTATATGGAGTGAATGTGGATATTTTCACTGACCACAAAAGCCTGCAGTATATTTTCAAGCAGTACGAATTGAATCTTAGACAGAGAAAATGGCTTGAATTGCTTAAGGACTATGATATGGATATTGTCTATCATCCAGGGAAGGCGAATGTAATAGCCGATGCTTTTAGTTAGCATTCCATGCGAAGTTTAGCTCACGTTGATACATATAAGAGAGTTATGACCAAGGAAGTTCACACTTTGGCTAGTCTTGGAGTTCGACTTTTGGACTCCGAGGATAGAGATGTGGTTGTTCAGAATAGAGCTCTTTCCTCCATAGTCATTGAAGTTAAGAAGAAGCAGTCTAATGATCCCTACTTGTTGCAGCAGAAAGAGGGGATTTACAAGCATAAGACGATGGCTTTTGAACAAGGGGGAGATGACGGTACCTTGAGATACCGAGGTAGATTATGCGTCCCAGATGTAGATGGGCTCAGAGAGAGAATTATGTCAGAAGCTCACCATTCTAGGTATTACATTCACCTAGGTTCCACAAAAATGTATCATGATCTTAAGGAGATATATTGGTGGAACGACATAAAAAAGAACGTAGCAGATTTTGTAGCTAAGTATCCGAATTGCCAGCAAGTGAAAGCCGAAGACCAGAGGCCTGGTGGCTTGGCTCAGAATACTGATATTCCCATTTAGAAGTGGGAGATGATAAACATGGATTTCATAACAAGTCTACCTCATTCAGCTAAGAGGCATGACTTTATTTGGGTGATTGCGGACAGACTTACGAAGTCAGCGCACTTTTTGCCAGTTAAGACAACAGATTCAGCGGAAGACTATGCCAAGTTGTATATTCGTGAAATTTTTAGACTTCATGGGACTCCAATATCCATTATTTCATATCATGGTGCCTAGTTCATGGTAAATCCATGGAGATCCTTTCAGAAAAGATTGGGTACAAAAGTTAATTTCAGTACAGCTTTTCACTCTCAGACAGATGGCCAGGCAGAGTGCACCATTCAGACCCTTCAAGATATGTTGAGGGCATATGACCTTGATGTCAAAGGTAATTAGGATTATCACTTGCCTCTTATTGAGTTTGCTTACAATAACAGTTACCATGCTAGTATTAGGATGGCGCCATTCGAAGCTCTTTATGGGCGAATGTGTAGATCACCCATTGGATGGTTTGAGGGTGGTGAAGCAGAGGTTTTAGGATCATACTTGGTCTATCAGGCTATGGAGAAAGTCAAGTTAATTCGGGAGCGTTTAAAAATGGTTCAGAGTCACCAGAAGTCTTACACAGATGTGAGATGAAGGGATTTAGAGTTTCAAGTTAATGACTGGGTGTTTCTTAAAGTTTCGCCTATGAAGGGAGTTACGAGGTTTGGTAAGAAGGGGAAGCTTAGTCCCCGCTATATTGGACCATACAGAATCCTGCGAAGGGTTGGTCAAGTGGCTTATGAGCTTGATTTGCCACAACACTAGATTGTTCTACATCCAGTGTTTCATGTGTCCATGTTGAGAAAGTGTGTGGGAGTCCCGTCGTTGGTTGTCCCGTCAGATAGCATAATGGTCAATGATAGTTTGACTTATGAAGAAGTCCCAGTAAAAATCCTTGATCGTCAGGTTCGCAAATTGAGAACGAAAGAAGTTTCTTTAGTGAATGTCCTTTGGAGTAGTCAGAAATTTTAGAAGGCTACGTGGGAAGCCGAAGAGGACATGTAGTCCAGATATCCTCATCTCTTTAAAGAGTCAACAGAAAAGGTTGAAGGTAATTTACCTTCCCATGTAGATCTCATTCTATAGTCTCCATGTCTTTCCAGTATATAGTCAGTTCAGTAGTCACTCAGTTCAGTTTCATTCAGTCAGTTCAGTAGTTATTCAGTTTAGCAAACTATTCAGTTCAGTATTCCTTTCAGCTCAGTATTTCCTGTGTTCATGACAGTAGTGTACACATGTTCCTGTCAATCTAGTTAATCAGAACCCATCATTCGAGGATAAATGATCACATGGGGAAGATATTGTAACACCTCGTAACTTTAACTAGCCGATGTTCATGATTCAGGGACTTAGAAACCAAGATAAAAGTGTTAGAAGTGGAAAAATAGGGCCAAAACATTAAAAGTACGTTTTACGTCAAAAAATACGGCCCGTACTATGAAGTACAGGACGTACAATGAAGATGTACATTGAGAGGAGGGGTTCTGAGCTCACTGGTTTTGCAAGGCAAAGTACGCCCAGTGATGTACGGGGCGTACATCAAAGTACGGGACGTACTTTCGTCCCGTACATTATTCGACCAACTAGGCCACCCACGGGAATTTGGCATCCAAGTACGGGCTGCAAAGTATGGCGTGTACTTCAACGTACGGGACGTACCTTAGCCGGTACATTGCCCGCGTCCATCAGAAACTATAAATACCAGGGGTTCAATTCTAAATTCACTTTTCACCAGTTTCAAAGCCCTAGAACGAAAGCTCTCCTTCTCTATCACCAAGAACACTAAGGTAAGCAAACCTAACCTATTCTAAGTGGATTCTAACATATATCTATGAACAATAAGTAAGAACTCATTGTTCTTAACCTAGGGTTTTCAAGGAAACCCATCTAAGGGCTCAAGACTCAAGCTTTTGGGATTCTTCTCAATGTTCAGACCTTTCTTACAAGTTTTGGAGCATATATAGGTATGTGAGGCTAACTATCTACGTTAGGGGAATATTTATTATTCTCTCTATGCCTTGTTCTCCATGTTTATCAGAAATTGACTCCAAATACAGTTATGCCTAGTTTCATGAATAGTTATAGAGCTTCTATCTTCTAGGGATATAGTTTCATAATTCGTTCACAGTTATCATTTTGAATATCACGAACTCAGTACGTAATCATTATGGACTTGTGTATTGATATCACATGAGTCTCAGTCAGTGTATAATCAGTTATTGTCTTTAGTTTCATAATCAGAAACAGTTATCATGTTATCAGTTATATCTCAGTCTCAGTATCATGAATTGTTTAATGTTAAACGCTTATATCTGTATTTTGGGCCCTAGGGCACATTTTATGCATACGTACTTCTTAGGCCTGAGGCCATAGTTTTGTGCATATTTATTTGGTCGCTAGGCCACAGTTTATATTTTACAGTTATATTGTAACGACCCTTACAGTAGTTATGGGAATTGTAGGATCACCCCACCAAATGTAACCTTTCCAAGGGTAGAACGAGCCAGTAGAAACTAAATCGTGTGAGCTTATGAGCTGAAATTTGACTTGTTTGTAGTTGTTGCTTGATTGTCTTGAGTCCGTCGGGGGGTGACGTAGAAAATTAGAACTCTGTTGGCAATTCCGAGGCCACGGGTGGATTCGTAGGGTGTCTTTATGTATATGTACACGTTTGTTTTGGGCTTTTGAGGCCTCAGATGAAATGTTGGGTGATGGGGGGAAAAACTGGACAAAAAGTCGAGCACACTGCCCAAAATGAACCGCTGTAGCGGTGGGTGGACCGCTTCCAGCAGCATGCCATTTGTCATGTGGCCGTTGTGGCAGACGATTGACCGCTATAGCGGTGAGTCGACTGCCATAGCGGTGAGCAGATTTCCTTTGGGTCTGCTATAGCGGTCATTTGGCCGCTATAGCGGGATCGCTACAGTGGCGTGATGACCGCTTTAGCGGTCGATGAAAAATAGTAACCCAAATTTTATATACTTAGTCTCATATTCTCTATTCACAAAACAGCAACACACTTCCCAACAAGCACCTAGGGTGAAATTCCAAGCTAGGGCAAGAAACTCTTGAGAGGTAAGTTCCATCTATTCTATCATGATTGTTATCCCCTTCGTGGGTCTTTAATGGTGAAATTGAAATAGAAACCCTAGAATGTTAATAAACCTTCTAAACTTGATGATTATGGTTATTATCACTTAGTTATCATCTAAAGGCTTGGGTTAGTTTCTCCTAACCATAAATTGAACACTTAGGGCCATAAACTAAGTGAATGGAGGCCGAGGGTTCTATAAAAATAGTGTTTTGACCATAAAAACTGCTTGTAGTGGGAATGTTAATAGAATATGGTTATGAATTGATGATTAATGATTACTAAGGCCCTTGATAGGCTGTTTATCACCTAGAAAATCATCCATCCCTTGGAATGAGGTAAAGGGAAGGGTATTCTTGCATTGGTATTGTGATTTCAGTAATTGTGACTTATTGAGCCTTCTATTTCTAGACTTTGAGCGTTCTGAGGCTTTAAGGAAAGGCAAGGCCGTAGCGGAGTGACTTGCATTGTCCCAACGCTACATTGAGGTAGGTTACGGTCTACTTGAGTTAGACTTTAGTTAGTTGATTGTATGTTTGTGAATTCTTTAGGATAAAGCATGTCTAGTTTTCATGCATGAGATTCTGTGACTAAACTTCTTTGTGATTGTGATTGTGATTGTGATTGAGTGATTGTGGAGGCTTCATGCCACTATTCCTGTGTGTTGATTAGGTGAATGTATTGTTATAAGAAGCTAATATGATCTTCTCGACGGTATTGTGACATGAAATGATGATTTAAGTATTGATATTGAGAAGGCAAGAAACATTGTTCTGTAAGAGGTATGGGAAGGCACATATGTGACCTAGATTATGGGGTTGTGGTTCGAGGTTAGTTCCGAAAATGAGAGGTACATTGATATGTCCCCCGTCCGAGGTTCATTCTGGAGCGAAGGTTTGTGCTCGAGTCTGAGGAGTATTCCGGAATGAGTGGTACATGGACACCATGGGTCCCCTGTAGGTCATGACTACTGAGCAATGACATCAGTTAGCATGTGTGTAAAGTTAGTGTGGTCATTGTGGTAAAATTATTTCCGTTGCGGCTTACGTGATTGTGATGCTTGACATCTTGGTGATTTGATTGTGATTATCCTTGGTTGACTTGCTATGGTTTATTGATATTCATGTCTGTTGACTGGCTGTTTGTTCTATTGATTTTATGAAATATGCATGATACTAATCTTAGTCGGCCTATGATATCTACCAGTACATAGTGTTTGTACTGATACTATATTGTTGCATTCTTTTGAGTGCAGATTGTGATACGGAGACTCCTACCTGCCCTCACATCTAGTGTGAAGGATGTTTGCTGATAGATTTAGTTCTTCCCATGCCAGGCCACCCGAAGATCTTCTTCTTATGATGTCTTTTCTTATTCTGGACATTATGGATATTTATTAGTCAGATTTCATTCCGTAGACATGTTTTTGATTAGAGTCTTGTACGATGACTTTCAGGTTTTGGAATTTGTAATAGTTAGAACTTCCGCACTTATTTTAGTATTTAATGGCATGACTTATTTTGTTCATTTGATGTTTGAATAAGTAATAACTGATTAGCTTGGTTAATATAAAACTGGATTTGAATGAATAGATGTCTCGTGTATTAGTTCGCCCACTAGGATTTAGTTGGGTGCTAGTCATGGCGGGTTGGGTTGTGACATATATATGTGATTCTTCATTCAGAACATGTAGTACTTCAGATCCATACCTCCCTGTTTAGTTCAGTTATAGTTATTAGTTTCAGTTTCAGTTTCAGTACTTATATTTCTTTCTTTCAGTTGCTTTACATACCAGTACAATTCAAATGTGTTCATGTCCCTTTTTATTGCTTGGGGGCTTGCATCGCAATGACTTACAGGTTGACGATCTAGCTAGCTAGGACTTGCTCGTATCAGCTGCTTGGTGAGCCTCAGTTCCTCCGGGGTGTTATCCTACTTTCAATCTTTCCAGTTTTAGATAGTTATCTTTTCAGTATTTGTTAGAGACTTCATAGACATAGTCCAGTCAGTCAGATATTAGCAGACCTTGAAATGTTAGCCTTGTTGGCATTTATTTCAGATGTTTTAAACTTGAACCAGTAATTCTGCATTTAATATATTTCAGTCAGACTTCTAGTAGACCAGCATGTGTTAGTCTTATTTCTGTATTATTGGATGTTTTGATATCACATGATAATTCAGCCAGCCTATGGGTTCGCTCAATCACATGCAGTTAGGCACCGAGTCCCGTGTTACGCCTTGGCCATGGTTCGGGGCGTGACAACCACTCAAGAGCTTGTGGAAACACACTTCCAACAACCTGACTTTGAAACTTTTAAATACCTACAAACTACTTCTCAAACAAGAGCAGTAGGTTTACAATTTAAGTACAAATAAAGCAAAGCTTAAGATAAACTAAGAGATTTGATATCTTCAGAGTTAGCATCTGGTCTTTCTGTTTGTTTTCAGCTCTGTTAGTTGAACGCTTGGGAATCTTGTGGTGGCTACACTTTTCAAGTGATTTTTAGGTCTTCCAAGTGATACCTACTATGTTGGGACATGTTGAATATATATTGGGAAACATATGAGATGTGATGGAGACTTCTCAACCAAAGTTTGACCCGAGGCATGGTGCCCGGCATAAAGATTTGTGCGGTCCGGCTTTACGATTGTTTAATTTGTACCACCCAGTGCGCACGGTATATTCAAAACAGATCACAGACCAGGTCTCTTGTTGGTTCCCCATCAGTTTGTCAATTATCAAAACATAGGATCATAGGGTACATCTTATCAAGTCTTTTTGACACTTTCAGCAGCTGCTACACATGACCTGGTTGGTTTCATCATGTATACGAACTAAACTATCAACAACATTAATCATGCCAACAAATTTTTATCCAATTCTTCAAAACTGCTATCCATACAATCAATCTACTTTCCATATCCTATAAACAAGACAAAAAAAAAAGTAAGAATAAATAAACAAGAACGATACATGTATACAGATAATAACAAAGTCAACAAAAAGAATCATACCGTGACTTGATTGACAATAGTAGAATGTTCATCATCCAGTTTCTTCTTCACACTGGACATAACACCCTCTATAATAAATAAAATAAAAAACACAGCAACCATCAAAACAAAACAAAAAAATGGGTCCAATCTGTCTCCCCGGCCACTGCCGGGCATGACGCGGCGTCCACAAACAAAAGGACGTCAGTACGAAGAATGTACTGAGTATGTAAAGCATGATCAATATCAATGTGTAAGCATAATGGATAACATATGAAATAGCATCAGATAGGGGATAATAGCATCATCATCATAGCACTTACTTGCTTTCCATAGGGACATTCCATTTCTATTGCGTGTTTGCATACTTACATTCATACCCGTACTCATTTACCTTTCGTGTCCATTTTCGTATTCGTATTCATATTTCCTTTCATA